>NC_041332.1:28354351-28616851 GCF_004354835.1 Perca flavescens | reverse complement strand
ACAATATCCAATACAAAAATCGAGTGTGTGTGTACAGATGACTGCTCAGTGTTTACCGTGCTGGAGTGTTAGCGCTGTTAGCATTATTTTGTAAAGATAATGTTGAACATCGTTAACTGTTCACCTGTGGCTCGAGTTAGAGACAGCCTCATACCAGCTATGTGTGCCTCTTTTTTTTTTTTTTTTTTTTTTTTTTTTGTGAACACACATCCATGTCTTGTCTCCATCAGAAAAACAAAGGAATGATGCCAGTGGGCAGCCAGTCCACAGAAGAGGTAGACCAGAACTATGTACCCATGAGTGCCAATTCCCCGTCACACCATCACTCAGGCAGTTTGTCGGAGCCGATGCACGAACCGAACTATGTGCCCATGACCCCAAGCACCATGGAGTTCTCATCCCTGGGAAAGCAGGTCCCCCCACCCGCCCACATGGGCTTCCGCTCCAGTCCCAAGACCCCTCCTCGCAGGCCAATGCTCAGTGAATGCCAGCCCCCACCTGTGGACCGAAATCTTAAACCTGACCGCAAAGGTGAGAGGACAACGGATGTGCATGCACATGTAGCTGTGACTTGGTTCATATATATTCTGTAGGTTTTTCCAAGTTCTTTCTACGAGGTTGATATGTGCTGAAGTGTATTGTTGCACTTAACGTTTTTCAGTATGCTCAGCATTCACTAATGCACCAACTGACCATGCTTTATCTAACACTCAGCTGCTATTCTCATAGTGCTGGCTCATGGTCATAAAGCCACCTTCACAACATTTCATCATTTCAACCATTCTCAAAGCAGTCTTTCTTCGGCATACTTCAGATGGCATTGTGAAAAAATGTGTTCTCTCATTGTGTCTCCCTTGGTTTGTCTGGTGTAATAAATGCCATCATCTTCTTCTGCGCCTGTCCTTGACCAACTTATTTCACCTCTTGATAAATTAGTTTAGTGGCTGCTACATCCTCTTATATCCAACACAGTAAGCGCCTTGTCAAAAGCACTTTTGTCCCGAGCTCAAGAGGCCTGTAGACTGTTTTGGAGGGGGCTGGTCCCTGTGCCATGGAGTGACCGAAGCCCGGAGTGGTCACCTCCATCCCCTTTGTTCCCTTCATCTGAATGGAGCTCTTTGATGAAAGACCTAATAGCAAGGGGAATTACAATCTGGACAGATTGAAAGGCTGAGTAATGGGCAAAGAGGGAAAGAGAATTGGAAGGATGTCAGGGAGACCGGGGGTCATCACGTAAGCAAACCAAAAGACAGGGCTGTTAATGTCACTGAAGTAAATAGGACGTGTTATGGAGTTATACAGTTCCCAGTAGGGAATCCTCCTTTGCACCACTTGTGGCCTTTTTCTGTGACCTATGAGTCAGTCATCTCCAAATTTGGCATGCATCATCTCTCGACTGCCATGACTAAAAGTTATAAAAATGACTTATGACTCCAAAGTCATCTGGATGCTATAATGCAAGCCAACTAGTTTCAGGGCATTACTTACATTTCACAAAAAAAGCCATAACTGGAAATCTCCAGTGCTCATTAAATGTGGATGTACATTGACAAACGGTGATTCTACACTGTCTTGTACACTGTCTTGAAAACTTGTAATTGTTTTGGCACAGGGGAGTACTCCAAACGGTTAAATTATGTATGTTAAATAATTTGTGTGATGCTGTGTATTGGACAAAGTTTTTTCCAGAATATATAAACTCAAAGAAATCATAGCTGCCAGTATTCAATTACATTTTTATCCTATAGGTATGGACCAGTATGGTCTCTTTTGTAGTAATCTTTCTTGCAATCTATCACTTCCTTTCCATCCTTCATCACATCATCATATTTAACCGTTTCCAAGAGACAGAAGTGTAACTACTATGTTTTCAGCAGTGTTGAACGGTGATGAACCCTCCTGATTTGCCTTCCTTTTCTGATAGCATCTTGTTGAGACATTTTAATGTTCTGTAACACACGTTGTTATGATTATTTGAAAAGGTGCTATACAAATACAGATTATTATTATTATTATTATTATTATTATAGTTGAGAGCTAACCCTCAATAGCACTGCTCCCCGCTACAAAATGTAGTGCGCTCGGCTGAGCGGATGATAGATTTAAGCAACTTTGATCTGCTTGCTGCTGTATTTTGTATTCGAAACAGCACATGGGCCAGCATTAAGCACAGTAGATTCAAAATATGGACACAAATCTTTTTGGCAAATGTTTTTGAATATTTGAATTATGACATTCAGACTCAAACTGAAATCACTATTGACAATCACTGACTTAAGATATTTATTCTTAAAGAGAGTCTAGTAGAGAGTGTGGATAAATGTTTTTTTTTTTCATCACATGCTCTTTTTTTTGTGGATATTATTAATTTCTTTATTCACCATGAGCCATGCAACATTCCTCTGTACTGTGGACTAATTCAACTCACTACCAGTTATGTTCATCTTCTTTGCGCTTCTCTCTCTGCTTTGGTTGTCTAACCGTATGTTGTGAAGGCGTTGACATCTGTGGTCAAGGCCAGCAAACAGCTTTTACTTAATTACCACTAGGATATGTGATTTCACTGAATTGAATTTTCTTACTTTGAGATTGTTGCACATTTTGATTTTTCCTCTTGTCAGCACTGCAGTAAATGTTGCAATCACTGTGTTAATGTAAAAGGAGCTACAGTTTGTCTCGTCATTAAGTTACTGCAGATTTGTATGTGCTCATCTCAACATGACATGGTTATTTCTCAGTGTACTCTCAGTGCTTGTACACAGCTCGTCGTCGTGCATGCACAGCTGTGATGTCAGTCTTTGTGTGGGAAGCTGGGTGCATGGAGTGAGGTGCATGTTGGGCAGTATGGGTCTGCTGTTGTCATGACAATCATCTCTTGATAACTGTGCTGCAGAAAAAGGTGATTGGGTGTACGTGAGGGTGTAGTTTTGTTGTTCAGCAAAGTCTCGTCTTCTGCTTTGCACGGCAGGGCAGCTGTTACAGTAGGGCTTAACTGTTGTGATCACCAAAACCTTTATAATAAGCAAAGTCTTCTTTCACCAATTAGGTCAGAGTCCTAAAATAATAAGAGCAAAAGGTGTCGGTTTAGAGCGAACCGACTCTCAAACCGTAGGTGAATTCCCGAGGGGACGACGCAAGGGTAGGTACTCCACACTGAACTGTCATTTTGTATCTGAAAACTTTCCATTCTTTGACCTGTCCAAACTCTTCTTTATCTCGACTCTTTGCATGTTGTGTACTGTGGGATTCCTCTGGTTTATCGGGCCTGTTGGTTCTATAAGAGAGAAACTGTGGGTGAACCAGACTCAATTAAACCGTACCTTTCTAATATTTGCTGTCTGTGATTAGCCCATCCATTCAGAGCTACCCAAATAGGTTTAAGAATATAACATGAGTGTCAGAGCTGTTGCATTAATCCAGTCTTATTATTTTAAATCCCAGCAGGAGGGGGGTGAGTGTGCACTTGATGCACGGGGGATTGCACTTGATGCAGTTTTGGAGTCACAACATGCCTCTAAGAATAAACTACCACCTTACCTAAATATCCCCTCACTCTGATGGGACTACTTACATGCAGTCAACCAAATAACTTATTAACATTTCGTTCGCCCAAAAATTTCTTCTGGGGTTTTTGTTTAATATATTGTGCTTCCAAAACACACTTTCAGATGAAGCAGCCACAACAGAAATGATGTCACAAAACACTCCCGGAAAGTAGTACATAGGTCTTCAGGAGGAAATTAAACAATGATATAATCTAATGAAAGAGAGAGAGACTTGGAGACATAGATGATCTCTCCTGCTTGTGTACATACAGTATGTATTGGCAGTGGCTACCTTCTTTATAAAGTATGTACAGTAGTTGATGGTGCCAAATTTTATTTATTGATTCATTAATGATTATGTAATTTGTATTAAAAAAAATTTGCTTTGCAAATAGCATTTTTAAATGTTTCTTGAAGATGTTTGTATTTTTGAAGCACTTTTTGATGTATTTTTGATCTCTACTTTTCAGCTGTTTGTAATTGTTCTAAACAAGTACTGATACATTCAGATTCGTTTTTCAAAATATAAGCTTGATCACATTTACATTCATCATGCAGTCATTTGTTCCAGTCTTGATCTGCACTGGAAAGCATTACATGAACACACTGGTTGATTGACTCCACATTTTATGCACGTTGCCTGTTGTTGACATTTGTCAGCCTTACATACGTGTAGCTTAAGGAAGTGGTGACTGATTGGTATGTGTACCTTGCTTCAGGAAGACCCGCTCCACTGGAGATCAAACCAGTGCCGGAATGGGAGGAGCCCTGTACGCCTGTACGCTCGCCTGTCACACGGTCATTCGCTCGGGAGTAAGTATCTATTATGACTTTCAGTATTTCTCATAGTTCTGCATTTTGCTAATAGCTAAGGGCCTGTTCACACTACTCTGCTTTTACATTTTTTTATTTTTTTTTTTTATTTTTAGTTTCCCTTCTTACTTATTAGGAGGAGAGGAGTGCTTTTCAATGTTAAGAAAAATGTTACTTTTCAGAGGAGCACAAGGCACGGGACAAAAACAAAATTTGCTATACTTCATCTCCAGGTGACTAAAGCAGCTGATCATGTTACGGAAATGGTGTGCATTGCCCTAACTGCTTGTTTTATTCCCACACAAAGATTTTCTTTTCTTTTTTTGTGGTAAAAATCTTATTTGGTGTGAACATTCCCTTTTGTAGTGGATAAAATTAACTGAATAAGTAGGCACTAACACTTCATGCATTACTGTAGTCACCTTGTGACCAAAGTAGCACTGCTCATACAAACTGGTCTGGGATATGCCTCAGAGCTACATTACACTGAATGCGGTTTGTTGTCTTATCTGGGACGAGGTCTAGTTCTGTGCTTTGTGCTGCAGGGATTCCCTTGGCTGCAATGGTTTATAGCTGTGGCCCTTATGTCTGTATCATATTTTGTGCTCACCAGAGACTGCATTTGTCTGGAAGTCGGTGTGTAAACATTGTGAATGCTGCTCAGTCTCTCTAGGTTTCCAATGCCAACGAGACCCCCGTCAGTGCATAGTACGGCCTCCAGCACTGACTCTGAGGACTGTGATGAGAATTATGTACCCATGGTCTCTAATATGTCCACAGATGAACCAGTATGTAACACACAACTATCCTCTGATATACGAAGTTGCATGATTCTATTTCTTCTATTTTTAAATCGCAGATAATCAAAGCAACAAAATGATGTGCTGTCTAATTCAATTTTCATTGTGATGGGTTTTTTCAGGGTTTGTTGAAACCATTTTACGTCATATTATATATATGTATATGTATATAATATAATATACATATACATACACAATTGGCTAATATATAATGTCCAAAGACATAACAGATGCACCATAAATGCAGTAAAGAGTTTGTATGAGTCAGACAGGGTTGAACACCATGCAACCATGTTAAGCTGTAATAGTTGAACAGAAAGTATTAGAAATGAGTTCTTGCTCCTCTCCCCAAGGCATACCTTAGTGTAGACAAATTACTGGTTGCTGCAGACGGACTCCTCGACACTTCAACTCTTTTCTTTGCAGTTTCCTCTTATTTTGCCGCTCTGCTTCCTTTATTCTCTATTTTTGGTCTTTTGCTTTTCAGGTACTGTGTTCTTTGAAAAGAAAAATGCTTGTTTTGTCAAATCAGTACCCTTACTGTAGTTCAAAAGATCCAGTCTTGTATTGGGCTTTTTGTTTTGGGCATTGGTTAAAATGTAATCAAAATGAGGTGTATTTTGGTCATTCAGTAAAGCCTGTGGAAACAGGCACAATTGGCTAATGTACCCAGAATAATATTTGGTACATCAGCCATAGACTGATGGGATAACATTTCTGTTGTCTGGGATTCTTTCTCTTACAGTTTGGGTATTAGATGTATAATTTTCCTATTTTTCTTGCTAGAACAATTTAACTTTTTCCAACATTTGCTATGAAATTGTCTGCTGATTTCCTGTTTTTTTCATCACTCGTGTTCATTTCTTTCTCCCTAGTTCCTTATTTCTTTGGCTTCACCAGGCTCTGGCTTCATCCATTTTCTTTTTCCTGCATTTTTGTTCTTGACCATCTGCTCTTTCTCTTTTGTTCCTTTGTCACGGCTTCCTTCTCACTCTATGTAGAGAGGAGTCCTTCTACTGCACAGTCCCCATCACCCCTGTTAAGAGGGAGGTGGAGGAACTTGACACCGTAGAGGAGGTGAGCAGGGTTGCCAGGTTAGACATGCATGGCCTGCCCTGTCAGAACTCCAGAGGTTATCCGTTTCAAGTGTTATCATTAGATCAGATATTCAGCAAGTACATAGTGCATACTTTGCTGTGCTTTTATCACTCCCCAACACCCGCTAGAAAATGTGGCTTGGTTATACAGTTTGCAGTGATTCTTAGATCCCATCACTTTCCTTACAATTAGTATGTCCTAGTTTTATCACCATCCTAGTTGTAATAACTCCACCCCACTTGTAGTTACAAATTAACACTACCTATAGGTCAAACATGTACCTTAGTGTTGTCACAATACCAGAATTCTATCCATATCTTGAATTTGATGTAATCACAAAGTGATGTCACTCACCCAGTGCTTGGTTTCAGTATAAGAATTAAGGAAAAGCACCATAAACTAAACTATAATAAAAATAAATAAATAAATACAAAAACCTTTTCAGAATTCATATTTAAAATATGTAAAAATCTGAGTTGCTTTGCAAAGTTATTTGTTTTTCATTGGATAGCTTCGAAGCAACTGGAGTTTTGGCATGTGGGATTGGTGGCCATTTTTGTTGGCTGTATCAGCAAAATGATGCATTAATGCTTCAGCGAACAAACTGGCAGTCTGGTGCTTGTTTGATCCAACAGGCTACATGAAAAGATGTTTACTGATTAAACAAATCTATTCTCATAATGAAACAATGATCAACTTCATCCAAGTAGTACTATTATTCACTACTTGCCTCACGAATGCTCTGAAGTTGGGGTTGAATGCAGTTTGGGCTCACAGAACATACTTTGTGAAAGTACCAACTTTTTGGGAAATCAAATCAGCCAAATCTCTTGCAATCTTAGCAAACAAATGTTGGTTATTGTGACAATGCTAGATTGTATTAAATTATGAGTTGTTGTTTCACTGTCACTGCCTCAGTGTTCTTCTTCGGTCAATAAAAACATCCTTTCCTGGCTTATGTAGAACATGAAGCTTGGTGCCCCCATGACTGCTGATGGTGGAAGCAGCCCTATGGTGAAGCCAAAGGGAGACAAACAGGTGGAGTACCTGGATTTGGATCTTGACCCCGGCAAGTCTACCCCACCTAGGAAGGTAAGAATTGATCAGCCCCCACATTCTGAGCCATGTGTTCACAAGTCAATTTACAGGCTTTAAGACCGACCTTTTGTATGTTTTCGTTCTCCAGATAAAAAGCAATGGGACTGGAATGGCAGTGTCAGATGAGCGTGTTGACTATGTGGTTGTGGACCAGCAACGGACACAGGCCCTTAAGAGCACCCGGGAGGCCTGGAACGATGGCCGCCAATCCACAGAGACAGACACCCTTTCCAAAGGACCCAAGTGACCCTGTTGTCCCAACCGACATCCCACCCTCCAAACTGCCAAACCATTGGGCTTTTTACACTAGTGTAGGCTCTGGTTTGTGCTTTGGGACGGTCCAGCTGTCAAGTTCCACCTCAGCAAGATCCTTAATGTTTAGGGCCAGTGGAGCTTTGTAGCCATCTGTGTTTAGTTTACGCTGCTGTCAGGTCTAGGGCAGCACTGTGTACAGTTGTAAGGAAGGTGTGTGAGCCAGGAATAAGCTGCATGCAGTATGAAAGCAGGTGGAATGACTGGACTAGTCTTTGGGGTTTAACTTAAGCAGACTCACGAAACTTTGAACATTCACTGCCTCCTATATTGGATTACAGTTTTTTTTTTTTCACCTTTCAATGGCCGGTGGGCTGATCCACAGTTAACATTTCCTTAAATTATAATGCTATTTGTTATTTTGGAGTGTAAGTGAAATCACTTGATAACATGACAATACTTTATCAGTGCAACACTCTACTACTTAGAATAGCTGGTTAACAGTGTTGATTTTTCAGTATCTTCTGTTTGAACGGAGTGAAGTTTCCATGGGCACTGGTCACAGGTCAGTTTTACAATTTTTTTCGCCGAGTTTGTTTGAATTGCTGAAACTCACCCTGATCTGTGTCTGAGGCAAACTTCAAACCTGATCCCCAAGATAACCCAGTACGACAGAATTTCATAGTTTTTATTACTTTATTCTTTCAATGCAAAGGCAGTTGAACATGTTCATTTTACATGTAACCAAATGCTCAATGCAAGGTTTAATCCACTGAACATGATTTGATTTCCATTTACTTTGTACATGGAGATGCTTCAATCTGTTATAATGGAAGTGCAAAGACTGTACAAAAGTGTTATGTATATAAACACGAAAAGTGTCCTTTATTTGTATGGAATATCCAGTGTGTTTGACTCGAAGGTATGTGGATTCTGCAGGGTAGAATCCGGTACCTGTCTTAGGTGGTATCAGGACTTGTGATTAATGAATGAATTACTGTGAGTTTTTAAAAGAACGTGACAGGTTTTCTATAAGTTATACAAAGGTATCAAACTTAGGCTAGAGAGAGAAAATCAGGTACTAATAATACAACTATCCATTTCTAATTTATTTTTCAAGTTATTTCATCAGGTGGATGTTGTGTCCACTTTTAGCTTAGTATTCTTGATTTATATGGAGGAACATTTGCTAAGGTTTATTAAAATGCTTAGTTTGACAAGCGCCGGTCAGTTATTTTCACAAGTTCTTTGATATTCCTCATTTCTCTCTCATCTTAGGTTTAATTTATTTCAAATTGAACTGGCATACAGTTTTGGGAAATTGACTGCCTCATGTAGTCAACTTGATACATTTTTTATAGACAGTGAAAATGTCTATGTCTGCATAAGTCTGTGCTTTACTAACCTGTGAACTCTCACTCAGAAATCCCAAGCATGTGCTACCACAAGATAAAATCATTGCTGTACATATTTTGCCATCAATTAGATTAACATGTATCATTTGAAAAATGTGCCTACTAAGTCATCTTCATTTTACTTCACTCTTTCCTCATTGCAGTCTCTTTGTGATACGGACTGCAAGGCTGATGATGCTTTATCTTTTTTTAATGAATCTCGACAGAAAATGTAAATTTTAAAAGTGGACTAAATAAAATCCATCCTCTTATGCATGTGTTGTCTTTTTTTCAATAGGATTTCCATTATGATGAGGGAATCAAACTGGAAAAGGGAAGTTGGGGAAATGAAATGGGAAGTAAAAATTCCAGTGTTGAAGTAAGATTATGTCCCGTGCATGAGTGTTATTTGTTTCAGTTTTTATTTTCTTTCTTTTTAATCACATTCGGATTGAAAGATTGATAGTTAAACAAGCTGGTAGGCATCCACGTGTCTTTTAATTCCTAGATTCTGTCAAGTGCAAAGTTTTAATTGACAACTAAATAATGAATATGATTTTTTTTAACTAAATTGTCTAGACATTCTGAGCAATTATAGCCTGCAAGTATGATCTTATCAGAATACTTGTAGATCAAACAACCATGTACATGTCTTCAATCGCCTAATAAGTAAGTAAACTGAACATATCCAGAGTTGATGCATTTCCGGTTTCCCTTAAGACTTATACCTGGCTTGAACTAAGCGGAGAAATAAATATTTTTAACTGTCTCCCTAAACTACGTTTGTGACTTCTTAAACCAAACAAAGATGGCAGCATGGAAGCGATCCATGATCTTTTTGGACATGGCCAAACACTAAACAGATATGATTACGACATTATAAGAAATATAAAAAAATTTGATTAATATAGTTGTAAATGTAGTTCAGGTAGATATAGTTATTATATAATTATGAAAAACTTGAGTAAGGCATTTTTCCATTAACTTTGTATAAATTCTCACATACAAAATGCAACAAAAACATAAATTATGAAACCGTTCGGCATTATACTCATTAAAGATAACAAGACTTGGCTTGTCTTCATTCTCAATAAGGTGATACCTTCTTATATAATCAGGACATAAGATAAAAGTACTAACTAGAAAATTGAACAATTAAATAAAAACAAGCATTGTAAAAACCTAACTGAAAGGTAGGCAATACCATTACATTTCTTAAAAAAAAAATCCTCTACCATATGAACTAGCTATACTAAACACTTTGCTTATTATTTATAATTTGGATAAACTCAAAATATGTCCTGAATTCAATACTGAAAGGTTCAAATGCAAGACGAGATTTTGACAATTTAGCTTTGTGGATGTGAAATGTTCCCAGTAGAATTTAATAAGTTGACAATCCGCTGTAAATTTGGTAAGGCATGATACAAGATAAGCAAGGAGTTTTACTTCCGGTCGCCATTTCGTTTAATACGCCATTAACAATTAAGGCTAAGTCGTTACTTCCAGAGCGGATTTAAATTCATCAAAGTTGTTGTTGATGCAGCAATAGATTTTTTTTGTGATCCACTTGCATGGAAGAATATGGAAACGTCTTCAAAACAGCAGTAAGTGTTGTTAACACATTTTGACGTGTTGGCTTAGACTTAACGTTATCTCATTGAGAAAAAGCATAGCCTAGCATTAGCTTAACTCACTCCTTCACACAAATTTAAGTTGGCAAACGTTAATATAGAAGTCTCAAATGTAAAACAGAGACACAAACTGAACCGCCATCATCCTCATGTTTTATAGGTTTGGTTAATAAGGTTAAGGGCTGAGGTTAACTCTAGTTAGCTAACGTTAATGAAAAGATCCGTGACAGAGCAAGGTGGCAAACGACTAGGCCTACATTAGTTGACCATTACTAGTTCGACAAAATGATCTTAACTAAAAAATTTACTTTTGATTTATCTTTTCAAATTACAGATTAATTTACAATTTTAAGAAACCCAGCTAGCAAAAAGTCGTCTATTAGACGTTGAATAGACGTAAATCTTCAAAGTCTAATTACGGTCTCCTGAAGGTTGAAAATTAAAATTGAAAAGACGTCAAATTTGTCCGACTTTTCAACGTTGAAAACAGGTTGATCTTCAACGTCTAATTACGGTCTCCTGAAGGTTGAAAATGAAAATTTAAAAGACGTCAAATTTGTCCGACTTTTCAACGTTGAAAACTGGTCAATCTTCAACATTTACTCATTGCCTATTTACAATAGTCAATTCTCAAGTCACAACACATTAACATGCCAAATAACATTTTAGATTAACATTTGAATGAAACAAAGCTTTACAAAGTTTAGTTAGAATAGCTTTATTTTATAAAACAGCACATTTTAAATAAAATAGGTTACTGACGAGTGAGGAGGATTTCTGGTCATAATAAAAACACTTTGAAATGAGTTATGACTATGACATTTAGATATGTTGTACAGTGGAGAGTGCTCTACTAAACCAAGCTGATTCCAGCTCCATAGTCTGTCACTAAAAGAAATGGCAGTCAGGAAATTTGGAAGTTCCCATTCACTCTGACAGTTGTTAAGTATTGCACTGGATATCTACTGTATGTATTTTAACAAAACTAGATACTTTTAACCTTTTCAAACTCAAAGGTGGGCCTGTGTTGAGAATACCTGACCAATTTGGTGTTCCTGGCTTCATGTTTAGGCTAAGCGTGCTCAGTATTATAGTTGTCATTTTAAGTAAAAAGGAACTTGTATTGAACACATACCAAAATAGAACAACATGAAAACACAATAAAAGAAAATTTATCTTAACATCTACTAAAATAGAACATGTAATAAAAAAGGAATCTTAAAATTTTTTTTATAATACAAAAATTAATCTTAACCAATCTATAAAACACAATTCAAAAAAACTTTTACGTGTGTGTGTGTGTGTGTGTGTGTTTGTCTAGGGCTGCAACTCTTTTGTGCCACCCAATGCGCTGTCCTTGGAGGTGGAGTTGAGCCTTGAGCGCAGTCAACGCCACCATCAGCCTGCCGTACTGGCTCATCCCGATCGGCCTTCTCTGGTGTCTGTTGAGAAAACACAAACACAAAACACAGGGAGGTCTGGTGTAACAGACATAAAATGGACTGAGTCTTCAAAGTACATATCTTGAGTTTTACTTACATTTTGCAGCCTCGCCATAAACTCCCTCTCCTCCTCCAGTCCCGAGGTCCCTGACTCCTGGTAGGGGGTGAGGGTCTAGTGAAAAGGCTCCTTCATCCTCTTTGACTGGGCCACGTTCAGGCTGAGGGCGTAGAAGCTGTCAGCTGTGGCCGTGTTGTAGCACATAAAAGGTGGCCACCATCTTCCGCTAATCGGCAGGCCGGTTGTTCTTGGCCTTAAAACGGCCTTAAAAAAGTAGAAGAGAAAAGATTGCTACCGTTAGTTAAGCCAGCAGATTTTAATGAAATCCAGCCTGAGCAGATAAGTGACTGAGGAGAACTCACATGAGCAGACACAGTGGTCCTCAGGTCGGTGAAGTTGGGGCACCTTTTAAGGCCCATCTCCGCACACGCTACCTGCAGGTTGTGCAAGAAGTTTTAACAAGGGCCCTTCCCAAAATACAGCTGGTTCGGTGGCTTACTGGCCGCCCGCAGCTACAGCCACCTCTCCAGCCAGCGAAACTCGTCAATCTCCAAGAACATTTGGGCTGCCCCAAATGACTTGTGTTCCCTGTCACAGAAAACAGACACACTCATTCAGAGGAAAAATTTACAAAAACAACAGACTCACAAGACTCACTGCGGCCTACTCAACCTCGCAAACCCGGAGGTTACCGAGTACCCCCGGGCGATGACTGTAAATAGAGGCTGTGAAGGCCGCAAAGTAGCCGTTAAAATGGTGAGGGGAACACTGAGGGGAAGATAAACACACATCACTTTGCACGGCAGGCTTCCGTTGGAGATGGACTATTTTGGAAAGAGGGATGCACACTTACCCAGCAACTCTGGGATCATCAGTTTGGCCCCGGCAGGATATTATAATGGCCATCTTGTGGCTTTTCGCTGCCAGCTGGTGCAGGACAACGTTCCAGGTTATGTCTGTGAGGCACTTGACGGTGCGCAGCACGCTCACCGCATCCATCGCAGTCAGGCGAGACTGGGCCGACGGGGTTTCCCGAAAAAATATTTGAAGAACTGCTGTATGTTCCTCAGGTAGAAATTTGCTGTTGTGATGGTCTCGCCTACAGACATAGGCTTTGAGTTAGTCACTGTTCACATCAGGTGTGTGTCATAACCAGTTCCAGATAATTCACTTACTTTTGGATGCCATCAATGTTCCTTAAAAACAGCCAACTGAAAAAAAAATACAGATGCACATTTAGATGTTTATTTTACCCTACTTTGTTTATTAGCCCAAAAGTTAGCATTAGAAAAAGCCTTGTTTGCATTTAAACAGAACAATTTCAGAAATATTATAATACAGGAAGAAGTGAAGTGGAGAAAATTATTATCTTAATGTCAGTAAAAGGGAAGAAGTGTCATGTTAAAATGTATTACCCTATTCACCTGTACTGTATGGAACTTACATTAAGTTACACCAAACTTTCCAGTTTCCTTCCTCTCTATATTCTGAAGGTTTTTTACATAGGGATTAGTTCATATATCATTCAAAAGCCTGATTTATGTAAAAAGTTATACCTAAAAACGGCACCCTTCTTGGCTGTCCAAAATTCCATCTGTAAAAATGTGTGTAATCTACTCTATAAATTTGTTCTGTATATTCATCGTTTAAAATAAAATGACAGTGATAACGTCCAGGGAGTTGTGTATAAAATCAGAGTGTACACCACAGCCCCAGGCGGGAACCAGCGATGTGTCCGCCTGTCTAGGTCAGCCTTACATTTTGCATTTTTTTATTTAAAAGGACATAATAACTACATAAAGTATTTAATACATAACTTTTAGTAACGTTACACAAACAATTAAAAACATGCTATTTGGAAACCTGAGAATTCAAAATAGGCTACATGATAGCTGAATACAAATTTTCCTCCTTTTTTCCTTTGTTCACTTTTCAGCAAGCAAGATGGCGGTGTTAGTCTTTTAATACAGGCGTTAATGTACCGCTGAGGACGGTGAGAGTTGCCGGTGTAAAATATACGCTGCTAAAGTGTCAAAGGAACTATTGAACTAAAGGAGTTTTTATCCAAGTTGCATTGAATCCGCTTGGTTTCACTATTTCTAGTTTTGCTACAGTTCTGTACTGTACTGCTTTATGAAGCTCATTGTCATGGGAGAGACTCGAATCTTGCCAAGGTTCCAAAGGCCGGAATAGCAATTTAAAGCATGGTTTCAGCTTGCACAGGAACCCAGATCTCTGTAATGTCCTGATTGTAGTTTTAATTAGCTGACCACTAGATGGAGCTGTTGTTTGAAGAACTATATGGCTCTCCTTTCCCTTTGCCCACACCCTCAGTGCAGTCGCTTCTCTTGACATTCCTCTGTCTGAGGCTCTGCAGTGCAGCCTAAATTAAATTAACAATTTCTTTACCATTAACTTAACAGGTCAAAGCGCGTATCCGCTGGGTTACTGCAATGAGGCAATGGACCACAAAGGCCTTTGAAATCTATGCTTTACAGGGTTTCTTCAAAGGGCCACCACAGGGGTAATTTGGGGTTGAAAAATTGTATTCCCTTCTCATTTACACTCGGGTACACGCAGTTTATTTTTTATAAGCGCTAACCAAGGCTCAACACTCCCCTAATTGTGCGCCCTAAAGCACTGAACTCAACACACATTTTTACAAAGCTTTGTCACAATGTGCTGCATTCCTTCAGATGAATAAAGCAATATTTGCAGAGGTGGATATCCTTTGAAGCAAAGGTTTTCATAGTGGGATCCAAAGACCCCCAGAGAATCCTCTGGAATGGGTGGATTTCAGATATTCGCTCGTTTGGTGATAAATGGGGGGGCGAGCACCACCTGTAATTAAAATAGTTTACTAAATCAATAACGCATAAAACAAACAATCTGATTGGGGATCCAAAGCCATTTTTATCTCTTTAAGGGTAGGCTGTGTGACATGAAAATATTCAAGAACCTTTACAGGTGTGCATGAGCGGGTCCGTCCCATATTAACTTTGATATTGGTGATGTGTGTCCACTGACGTAAATATCTCAACCAGCTATCAAGGATTCAGTACAGGCCTCTAGTTTACTCAAATGCAACACATGAGCTGACTGGCTTCACAGTCACATTTAATCCCATAAATCTGTAGTACTCTACATCATGAGATATACTCCATTCTACATAAGTCTGTCTTACATTGCATTGGCTGTATGTAACCTTTTAATCTTATTAAAGTTCACATTTGGGTTGGATTGTATTTGCTACTGTGACCTACAGCAGATTGTAAAATATTGCCATCAGGTGATTTCATGCTTTGTTCAAATGTAATATTTAAAGTTTTTATGTCGCTGTCAGACGTTGCTGATGGGATGACGGATTAACATATGGCAGCTGGCAGGTTTTGACTTTCTTTTGAAATGCTACTTTTTTAGTGTTCATGTGAGTGGCTGGTTTGTCACTGTGTGATAACTATATTACTGGTAATGCCATCATCTAGGGCTTTGCCAGGGTTATTTTCATGTCATGCTTGATCTTGGGGACCGGAAGTGTGTCTCTGTTTTTTTTGTTGGCCTTTTGTATTTAGATCTTGTGCATATACAGATGCTTTACAACACCATTAACATTTGATCCTTGATTCAGTTTGAAGCTGTTGTAAGAAAAGCATCCGAATCTCTGTCTGTGTGTCATAACACAATGTTTTTAGTCAAAATACACCTTGAGCCTGCTCTGTTTGTTTACATATGTGCCTCTACCTACACACTCATAGCTGTGTAGTGGTGCAGCCTGGAGAGCCTCTTTGCAGTATCTTTGGCATTGTGTGAGTAATGGAGCAGGGAGACGAGTCTCTGGCTTCTTAACAGGGCCAGCAGAATAATTATGAGGCGAGCTGAGAGGCTGTTTCCTGGGCAGCAGGGAGCTTGTGAGCTTTTTTTTTTGGGCCTAGTCTGTCCTCTTGGACCTCTGCCTGGACTGATGGGAGCAGTCTGTATGGTGGCCTGGGGTGCTGTCTTGTTGGGCCTGGTACAGAGGTGGGACCAATGACGTAGTAAACCATGTAAAACATTTTCGAACCAATTTAAGGAACGGTGTAGTCAACGCTTCAAATACTGTATGGGTGGTGATTTGAACAAGAAATTGCAATGTGCTCTTGTCAACAAAATCCTGCTAACATCATGCCTGGTTAATTAACACCATTAGTAGGAGTGAAAAGTCAGCACTATCTGACTTCAGTAATTTATGCAGATGTGTGTCATATTAATGGGGAACACACTGCAAGTGTTGAAAATGAATATTCCTCAAGAGACATGTTTGGCCTAGTAGGCATCATTGGACTGGCAGAGCAGTTAATTGATGGGGTAGTGGTAACTTCACGCCCCCTGCTGGTTACAGTTAGAACAAGAGTACAACCAATACCAAAATTGATATCTCAGAGATTAAAATGTGATAAATTAAACAATATAGGCTACATGTTTATCACTTAGCGTATAACAAACACACATGTTTGATAAAATGGTAAAGAATTGTGACAAAGGTATTTGTACTAAGTGACATTTTACAGTTAGGAAAAAGATGCAACAACATCACCAGTTAAAAGTGTTTTAACAAACTGAACATTACAAATGTATGAATGCAGGATTTATTAGATGGTGTTTTGTATTAGACTGCTTTACTTTTAGCTGGGTGTAGGCTACCTAATAACTAGCAAGTGAGCGTACGCTGATATCAATATATCTGTTATAATCCAACACCAGCCGATAATATCAGTATAATTTTCAGTTTTATTTATGTGTCAAAATCACAACAGAAGTTATCTCAGGACACTTGACAGATATAGTAGGTCTAGACCACACTCTATGAGAGAGAGAGAGAGAGAGAGAGAGAGAGAGGCTTGAATAAATGAAGCAATATGACTCCTAGTAATTATAGCAGTGGGTATAATGTAAAGACAAGATAAACCGTGGAAATTATAGTAACAGTAAAGGTAATGGTTAGAGCTGTCAATTGAGTAAAATGTTTAATCGCATTAGTGTCCTAGTTTACTCGTGATTAATTGCAAATTAATCGCACAGTTTTTTTTTAATCTGTTCTAAATGTACTTTTAAAAGGGATATTTTTAATGCTCAAGTGGTAGGCTATTTGAGCCTGACTACTCCCTTAGTAGGGTTTCAAAGGGGTGGACATTTTCTGGTAAATTCTTTTTTTTTAATGGCAACTTTAGCTTGGGAATTTTGGAAACTTTCATGGGAATTAACAGGAATAAAGTGGATATTTTTAATATGGCTTTATTAAGGCAATATTAATTTAAGCTGGAGAATTTTGGAAACATTCCAGTTTTGATTTACTATGGATAGTGGGCTATACAATTAACACGGGTTAATAATGGCAATGGGTTATGTATTAATACTTTTTTTTTTTTTTAACCTTTAGATATCACCATGAAAATTACTGAGTTGATTACTTACTGGCTCACACTACAGGAGTTTTAAAATCTTAACCGATTTTGAAATCTGGTTGCAGCACACACTTGAGGAGAATCTTTGCAGATTTTCTTCCGTCAAATCTTAAACATGCTCACACTACAATATTTGAAAATAGTGGGGCATCACACACTACAAGATATTCTTAAGATTATCTTGCCAGATTTAGCACCTAACGTGACGCAATCTCACGGGGAAGCGCATATAAACAAAATGGATACTGTGTCACGGCAACTTGCTGTAGTAATACTTATTCTTTGTACCAATAAAAAACAAAAGAAAATAAAATGAGCGTGGACGAGAAAATGGTTGGGGAGACGGGGTCACCATGGATTGTCTGTTCTTCAGCGAGAACTAGAGGTACGTTACCTGAATGTAGCAGATGATCATTGACCTAGATCTAATGTTTACATTTGCTAGCTAGTGCGCTAGCAACTTTGTACACTCACCCGGTACGGTCCAAATCTGAAGAGATCTCTCCCCAGCTCTTCTCTTTATCATTCCGATTATGATACTCTTTTGATGATACATTAAACAGGCACTCGAGCTGTTGCCACATCTCCACCATCCTTTCTTCCAACTCAGTTGTCCACTGGACCCGTACTACAGCTGCCTTCGCGGACATTTTCAAAAGTGTCCGTCACTTCCGTCTCCTTGCAGACCTGTCTCTCATTGGCTATTGTGGAAGTACTGACTAATCATAGTCGTTTCACGCCCGATTATAATCCTAGATATCAAACATGTTTGATATTATCGGGGCGGCCCCGATATGTCTGCGAGCAGATCGGGAGGTGCAAGATTCGATCTGTGAACGCCTCACATTACCAGATAATCTGCGCCGAACATTGGAACCGATCGAGGTCCTCGACAAGATTTTTTCTCATTCTCGGGAGGGGTAAATCGGGCATAAATCGGCCTCAAACTCCTGTAGTGTGAACCAAGCATTAATGTTAAGGTCTGAATGGAACCCATTTAGGCTACCCATCTACCCTGAATCTCATCTTCATTCTCGTCACAGGCCATCTGCATTGAGTTTGTGCAGCTCACCAATAACAGCTCAACACTCATCCAGATGTTCCCCATAAATTGTAGTTGATCACCAGGTATGTTTTATTAATGTAGGTTGAATAATCCATGTAGGAGAAATTAGTGACAGTTGATTGACAGTTAAGTGGACCTTGAATGAATGACTAAATCTCTACCCCTTATGGTGATATTTGTTTGCCTCTATAGTCTTTTACTGTAAGATGTCTACAAGACCTTTTCACCTGGCTATACCCAATGTTTAGATCTGTTGTGGTATTTATGCAAATTAGTCCCTACATTATTAGGCACAGTTTGGTCATGTTACCAAATAATTTCAAAAACTTGTAATACATTTTCAGCTCAGTAATTTTCATGGTGATGTCTAAAGGTTAAAAATGTTAGCCTATTCACGTGAGGAAAAAGAATGAATAGGCGTATGAATAGGCTATATTTGGGTCTTTTTTCGAAACGTTCCCCTAATGTCATTCTTTGGGCCTTTTTTCCCTTACTCGGGACATATTGAGGATACAAAATCAGTTGAGTTTGCTTCTGTTGCAATTTGTCCTAGGTTGACCCCCATTTTGGCTTAAAATGACTGGACTACTTTTTCTTTATCCATTTCTGCTCAAGGAGCTTTGTTTCTGCTAGCCATCCGCTCCCATTCATGGATGTATTATAAGACCTGCTCCGTTTCGCCTCTTTTATCCTGGAAATAATATTTTCCATGTTTTAACCCTAACCTTTTGTTAGCAGGTTCTTTGTGCGGCTATTATTTACTTTGGATGTTACACAGTGGGCCAGTATAAATTTTGTTGACTTTTTATTCTGCCAATATTTTTGTCTGACTGTTGGTTGAACTCTACTTACCTGTCTTTCTTAATAAGCATCCTGTATCTTGGATGTACTTCTGATCAAATGCATCTCATTACAGTAACTGTACCTCCTGGCAGCCCTGGATTGAGTCATCTTTAGTTCTGTTTACCGCAACTGTCGCACTCTGTCATCTTCAAATCCTGGCAGCCAGTCTGTCATTCTCTTAACCCTCTACACAACCAGTCAACCTCCTCATTTCGTCCGCTATCTGTCCACTTATTTTTTTGCTCACTGTCTCTCCAGCTTTTTCTCTTTCCTCTCCATTTCAAACCTCTAATCACATTAAGGCAGGGCCAGCCAACAACTGACAACATGGCTTCAGTGCTCAGTGAGTCCAGAGACAATATTCTTTTTTGTTCTGTCCAGACAAAATCAATTTCTCCTCCTTGTCCAACTCTAGTCAGTCATACAGCAATGTCCTCTTGACACTTACTTTCCCAAAGCACCATTGTAGAATCGATCGAGGTGGATAGACGTTAGGAAAAAAACACCTCTGGTGTAACAAAATCAAATAGAGCAAGATATAGATATTTTTTATTTTGATTCTATGTGAAACTTGTAAACTGATGTCATGTAGAGCGTTGTGTGCATTTGCTTGAATATTCAATACTCCGTTGTCCATCATCCTTGTCAGTGCAGAAAAGGATTGTACTGTACATGAAGAAAAAAAGCACATTTCCTAGTTATAATTTCTGTATATTATATAACTCTCCACCCCCCTTGGTGAGTCCCTATCACTTAGCAATAACTCGGCCTCACCTGCTTGCCTGTTCCCTGTCTTTGACATTATAGTCTGGATCCCACTTCCTGGCAACGGGCCAGATGAGAAAAAAAGTGAGTGATAGCAAAAATCTCTCTCTCTCGTTCTCTCTCTCACTCACCCACCCCAAAGCTGGCATTAATCAGATTTAGCGAGGGCTTGAGGATTGAGTTTTTGTGTGTGACTGCAATGTCATCTGCAGAGATTGGGAGCAGTAAAACCATTACTGTATTGGAAGGAGTGCTAATTGTATTTAGAAAGCGGGATTCAATGGGGAATCGTAATTCAGCTTATGAGTTGCGTCATTTTCCACTCTACAGTTTCACTGCATTTATTGCACATTTGCACAGGTCCATTAACTAAGCTGATGATTATTATATTACCAAGGATATATAACTGCACAACTCCATTGCTCTAGATACTAACTTTACACTGCATAATGAGGTTCTATTAATTTTTAATAGCTTAAAGAATTTGCCTGAAGATGATACTAAATCCATTCCCCCCCAGATAATGCCCTTTTATGCTTCGGATAACGTCAGTCTTCCCATGCACAATAGGACTAAATGTTGCCACAAACAGTTAAGTGATTTATGAATAGGATTTTGCTAAAATAAACATAACTTGATAAGTTAATGTAAGTGCAGTATTAATTGCTGGGAGAAGGGGACCTCAGTTGTGCATACTAAGATTTATCAATCTTTGATTACGCAGCTAAATGAAGATGGCCTGGTATTATCTGCCTCCAGAGCCCTCATTGTACAAATCCCTTGACTCAAATATAGATTGGCTTCTTGAGTCTGCTCTTGGATGTATCTGTTTCTGCCCTTTTTATCTAAAGTCTTGGAGAAGGTTGTTTTTAATCAACTTCAATCATTTTTAGATGATTTTAGTATTCATGAAAAGTTCCAGTCTGGTTTTAAGCCACGTCACAGTACTGAAACTGCCCTCCTTAGAGTCTACAACGACCTTCTCTTAGCGGTCGACTCAGGAAACTCCGCTGTTTTAGTGCTTTTAGATTCGACTGCGGCCTTTGACACTGTCAACCACTCTATCCTTTTATCCCGACTCAAACAAAGTGTTGGCATTACGGGCATTGCCTTAAAATGGTTTGAATCCTACTTGACAGATAGGAGTTTTGCTGTCCACATTGGTAACTGCTCTTCATCTGCTGCCCCTCTTTCCTGTGGGGTCCCCCAAGGTTCCATTTTGGGACCCATGCTATTTTCTTTGTACATGCTGCCCTTAGGATCCATTTTAAAAAAACACATTTCTTTCCATTGTTTTGCAGATGATGTACAAATCTATTTGCCTGTAAGAAACAATGAGAAGGAAACTATCCAGCCGTTGTTAAACTGCTTGAGTGATCTCAAAATATGGTTGGATCAGAATTTTCTCTGTCTTAATGACAATAAGACCGAAGTTGTTGTGTTTGGACCTGCTGAACATTTCAGTGCCTGTGTAGATACTCTCGGTACTTTAGGTTCCCAAATTTGTCCTTTTACCAGAAATCTGGGAGTGATTTTTGACAGTGCTTTTAAATTTGACAAACAGATTAGTTCTGTTAAAACTAGCTTCTTCCAGCTGAGACTTTTGGTTAAGGTTAAGCCTTACCTGCTACGTAAAGACTTTGAAAGAGTCATGCATGCATTTATTACGTCCCGTTTAGACTACTGTAACTCACTGTATGTTGGATTGGATCGGTCATCCCTTCGTCGGTTACAGTTAGTCCAGAACGCAGCAGCTCGACTTTTAACCGGGACTAAAAAGCGTGACCATATTACACCGGTTTTGGCCACGCTCCACTGGCTCCCTGTTTGTTTCAGGATTGAATTTAAAATTGTATTAATTGTTTTTAAGATCTTAAATGGGTTCTCGCCTTCTTACTTATCAGAGCTCTTACATGTCCACACGCCTGTCAGAGCACTGAGGTCGTCAAATCAGATGCTCCTCGATGTGCCCAGATCCAGGTTAAGAACCAAAGGTGACCGAGCCTTTTCAGTCGCTGCTCCAAACCTCTGGAATAGTTTACCTAGTCATGTAAGAACAGCTCGGACCATTGAAACGTTCAAGTCCATGCTTAAGACCCACTATTATTCATTGGCTTTCAATTCTAGTTGAGCTTTGATATCTTGACATTATTAACCTTATTCTTTTTCTACTGTCAGTTATTTTGTATTGTACATTGTGCCTTGTTTGTGTTTATTGTTTCGTTGCTTTTGGAGCATGTTAAGCACTTTGGTCAACTGAGATTGTTTTTAAACGTGCTATATAAATAAAATTGAACTTGAACTCTGTCTTCACTTTTTGTTTTGTGGTGTGTCAGCTGTTCATCTGTGGAGCTGGTTGTCTTGTCAGCTTGGAGCTCGCCCGTCTGGCAGAGCCAGGGATGCTTGTGTCACATTATTGTCAGGAAAAAATCTAATATATTTAGGAAATCTATTTTCTTATATTGTGTATATGAAAATCCATGTATGTAAAGCTTGTTGAATACAAGCACCTAAGAAACTAGTAAAGGAAAAATACTCAATCTTGATGTGATTTAATGTTCCCATTAGGGCTGCAGCTATCTATTAGTTTAGTAATCGAATATTCTACCGATTAGTCCATCGATTAATCGAGTAATCGGATAAGAAATACTAAGTACAAATTACTTAGTAAACAGCAATAGTAAATATTTATTATTGCGGTTTACTAAAAAAAAAAGGAAACCTGTCACTTGTGTATATACACAAAAGACAGGTTTCCTTTTTTAGAAAAAGCAACATTTTTTATTGCCAAATTCCAAGACCCTTTTAATAAAAAAAAAAAAAAAAAAAACATTACAATAGTACATTTTTAGTGGCCCAAATGTTAATATTTTTCATCCCATTCCCCTTCTTGCCTCTGGCTCTTTGCACTGGATATGCAAAAGAGCTGTTTACTGACCAGAGGGTAAATGTGACTGTATGAAGCTTACAGCAGGGCTATTCAACCACACTGTTCTGGGGGGACACATTTTCAGAAGCCTAATACACTAGGAGCATAGATATACTGTATCTATGGTGAGGAGAAAGAATGCATGATGACGTCATTCACGTGCATATTAAGTAGCCATGCTGGGGGGAGGAGCCGGTTTGTCTGCAGCAGCTAAGTTTCCAAAGATTAGTAGCAAACTAATATACAGTTAGACTACAAACCGACAGCTTTCGTTTTAGCTTGTTGGTAAAACATGGCTATTAGCAGAGTAGCATGCTGTAGGCTAGTTGTGTAAACAGCGCGGTGGACGAGAGCAGCAGAAGACGTCACCTACCTTGTGTCAGGTTGGCTCCGTGGAATGGATGAGTACACTGGATGTTTGTTACAGAGATGATGTAGCAGCCTGTTTGCAGCTTAAAATGATCCCAAACTTTGTCGTTTTCTCTCGCCTGTTTCTTCTCTTAGACCCTCGCTATTTTCGTCTTTCTTCATTTGTAATCTGGGCCGTCAGTCTTGTATTTATATACTGTCTATGCTTGTATCCGCAGAAGCGCTAGTGATAATCCTCCGTGCGGAAACACAGTGAGCCGTACAACCTTAATTACATTGATTTAATCGAGGTAAAGAATTTTGCTTTGAGGATTTTTTGTAATCGAATTATTTGAGTTATTCGAGGAATCGTTCCAGCCCTAGTTCCCATCGTAACAAACTGATTTATTATCATTGCACAGTCTCAAGGAAAACGCATCATATATGGATCATTTAGATGCTAATAATGCAGATTATGGAAAATGCAAGTTAGGCCTTGCTTTAACAATCTACCTGCTCTTGTAAGATGTGGTCTATAATGAGTTGGAAGCTGTTTTACACTGCATCATCGAAACACTTATAGTTATGCAGTATAGATCATTGGTGCTGTGATTAGGTAATAGCACTTTGCAACATGACAATTCCTGTTGAAGAAGCTGCCACCTCATCAGATATGAGTTGCCTGAAGTGCTTTTAACAGGGGGTTGCTGGTGAGGGACACTTGACAAGAAACACAGCTCAGTGTGGCTGGTCTGTTTCCCAGAGAAAACGGCTATCAATCGGTGTAATAGGCCTTGTCAAAAGTTTACTGAGAATCAGCAATTTACTTTTAAGACTAGGCTGCGTTTGCTATCGAAGGGACTCTGATAAATTGTAGAGCCTATTGAGACAGTGAGCAGGCTTTGATGCATAGGGATATCTTGACAGTTGCTGTCCCCTCATTCGCTTTCCATTGTCAATACCCTACTTTTCAATGTATGTTATCTGCCCACATTCTTTCTCCTCAATACCATATTTGATATTTGCAAATAAGACCTAAATGCAGAAATAACTATTAGATTTCTTCTGCTCAAAATCTTAATCTAAGTTACTTGCTGCCTAATTGAATAGCTTCATTAATTAACGGTGTCTAGTCATCATTTTGCCTCCTATAGTAGTTTCAGATCATTATCTGCCTTTTTGAGGTCACATATTGATCTTGTTCACAGCTGAGTTGCCAGGATATTCAGAGAATCTCGGCTTTCTGCTGCATAAGTCATTCAGTGACACTAGTGACAACTAAAAGAACATGCTGTTTATTTAAAAAGAACGATTGAGTATTCAGTATGTGTATTCTTGCTGTATCTTTTGAACAGCAGCCATAACATAACTGATACTATCCTGTAAAGTATGTTTGAGCGCTGTGACTTATTGACTATTGGTTACTTAGTTGATCAACAGTTTATGGTGAGATTATTTATTTTTTACCATCATCATCAATTAGTCGTGTCAACTATTTTGATAAATCAATTAAATAATTAAAAAAATGATTTTTTTTTTTCTTTGTCTTGTTTTTTCAAAATATGTTTATTGATGTTGGGGACCAAGAGTCTGGTTAAACCTGATTTTAACCAAAAGGCCTCAGATTAAACTGACCTCTGGATACAGGACACACATGTGCTCTGAGACAAAGGAACATGTGGCCAAGATAAAGGAATCTTGGCCTGCATGTAAACCCCAAAGCCGGGGTAATTCACACCTCTATGCGAAAGTGCCAGCCAGAAGGGAAACGCCTCACAACTGGCAGGAAGTCAAAGAACTGTCTTCACCCTTTCAAGAGTTTCGAGTCTTCCTATTGGTTCAGCGGGACCATAAACACAGCAGGGGGTCTTAACCTATAAAAAGCCTGATATTGGAAAATCCTCGTCTTCCATTGCAACTCTGTTGCTGAGGGGAGCGCACAAGCGCTTGTGCTGAACTTCCATTTTCTGGAGAAAGTGGATTTTATTTCGTTGGATCCTTGAAAACGCACCAGTGTTTTCATATCTGCAGTGAGAAGGAAACAACGATTTTCTTCTCAAAGTCGACTAAACTTCCCCCTTTCTGCCTTTTTGGAGGAAGTTTCTCCGTGGCTGCTGACGAGCGCCAAGGGATTCGTTCTGTTTCATTTCTGTGGAAATCTATGGACAGAAACAAACGGACTGAACACACCGTAAGAAGGCTTACGTCTGGGCAGAGATAAGTAGTGTGTTTATTAATGAGCAAAGGGTTCACTACCACTTGTTGCCATTAAGGTGATCTGATTTAATCATGTACTGGTCCATATGTGATTATTAATCTGTTCTGTGAATGTATAATCGATCATTATACCGTTGATTATGTTGTGTTAAGTAGCTGGGTATAACTGTAATCGCTACCTGCTAAATCACTCCTTTAACGGAGTTTAGTTACTGTCCGCGAGATAATCGCGAAAATCAGCTGTTAGCCACTGGAGTGGTTATAGTGACGTTTTCCTCAGCAAAACAAAAGTCTCCGTCTGTCCTAACTACACATTAGCCCAGACCTGAGTGGCTGAGGGGAACTGGGTCATTATCGATAACTAAGATCAGAGTGTTTTCCCTTCTTTACCCTGTCTCCTTTTACTAATTATACACACACACACAAGCTAGCTTGTAGCTCCCGAGCTAACGGTGCTAGCTTCACACGTGGAGTCGGCATCATCTTGTACAGAGCTAACACATGACCTAGCATACTAGGCTAAGCGTGCGCGTTGCCTAGCAATCCGCTCGGCTTCTTCAGCCCCTCCCCGTGCTCGCAGCACCACTACCGCCCTCTTGAGGCTAAATAGTTTTGTGCAGCTCACAGGAGTAGCCATTTTGTTTTTAGTGTTAGGACTACATTTTGACACCGCCCCTCCTCTTTCCCTCACACACACACACACACCCACCCACAGACGTGTCCATGACATATGCTGCTTTGTTTTGGCTTTGTTTTGGTTGTGATATTGTAAAAGATGTTTATTATTGAAGGATTATTATTATATTATAATCTTATTATACTTAATTAGCAGTTGCTTGTGATTATTTGTGTACTTGTTGTAATAATTGCTGGTCGATCAGGTCCGATTAGGTTGATTATTGGTCCCTGACTTGCAGGGTGGTGCCCCGTTTTGATTGTCGATTTGATAAAGTTATTAATAACCAAATTCATAACTTTATTAATATTGATAAAACATCTTTGATAATTTGCCAATGATCAAATCTGTACCCTACGAGAATCCTACATTGATCAAACCTCAAAAAGTAATACAGGCTGTATTGATTTTATTGAGGTTTGACGTTTTTCTTGTTTTTAAACCGTGCACATAAATTCCCACCCATTCCGCCCCTCCATCTCCCTCGTAATCTTCCCATATGACCAGATACTAAACATGTATCTTCCATCCAACTAACTTACACACCCCCCCCCCCCCCCCCCCCCTCCCTCTCGGCCTGTCCCTGTGTCCTATTCATTGTGATGCACAGGATTGTACGGACAGGTACAGGAAAAGAAAAATGAATAGGTAGTTAAAGAAGTACACAGATAATAAAATACAATAAATAAAGAGTAAAGAAACACAAATAAAAAACTAAACAAAAAAAAGGGCGGGGGGGAAGGAGGGGTCAACCAATGGCTGAGGATGGTTTGTATAAGAAAGGAGGGGGTCCAAGGTTTTATGAAATTTCTTCAGGGATCCTCTGAAAGTATGTTTTTATTTTTATTTATTTTTTATTTTTTCTAGGTGTAAAAATGACATTAACTCTTCTAACCAGGAATTTGTGCTAGGCGGCTTTGGGCTCTTCCAGTGTAGTAGTATTTGACGCTTGGCTATCAGAGCAGCAAATGCAATAACATAAACTTGGTAGCTAGTAAATCTTCCCACAATAGGAGACACACCAAATATACCAATCAAGGGGCATGGGGACATAGGAATATTAAGGACTACAGAGAGGGTGTCAAAAAAGGATGTCCAAAAAGAGTGTGTGTGGGTGGGTGGGTTTGGGTGGTCTGCTGGAGATTGAAAGCACCTGATGCAGAATTCATCCGTACCAGGGAATAGTTTTTTCAGTCTGGCCCTTGTATAGTGAAGTCTGAAGACCACTTTGAATTGAATGAGACTCATACGTGCACAAATACAAGTAGTGTTAATTCTAAGTAAAACTTCTGTCCACCAGATCTCATCTAGTGTGAGACCTAGCTCATTTCCCCAAGCATCCTTAAACCCTAAAAGAGGAGAGAGTTGAGATGAAAAAAGACCATGGTTTGAAGAGATACCATTTTGTGATACCGAGGAGGACATGATATTTTCTAACAAAGTTTTTTTCAGGTAATGTAGGAAATGAAGTGAATAGTGTTTTGGTGAAATTGTGCAACTGGAAATATCTGAATAGACCTAGTTTCAAAATCCCGCATTTTGTGGCAGGGTCAGCAATGTTTCCAAAGGTCTCATCTACTCAAAGGTCACTAAAAGAGACCAGGCCCATCCTCTTCCACTGTGCAAAGGTTTTGTCTACGCTTGAGGGTAAGAACAGGTGGTTGTTGCATATGGGAGTGAGGACAGAAGGGGATTTTAATCCATAGTGATTTCTAAACTGTTAACAAATTTTCCGTGAGGAGAGAATAATAGGATTATTGGTTTATTGGGCGGGGCCGCATAGGAAGGGGTGAAACAAGTAATGCAGGGAGTGAAGTTGAAGTATAAGAATTAGCTTCCATGACACGCCACACGATGTCTGAGCTACGGCACCATTTCTTTAGCATCTGAATGGTAGTGGCCCATTAATACTCTTGTTTGATAGTTAACTGAATACATTTGGGTTTTAGAAATTTGAAGACCTCACAATTGAGCTCTGGGATATGATGGGCATTTTTCTATATTTTCAACAAAATAATTAGCAGATTAATTGATAATGAAAATAATCATTATTTGCAGTCCTAATCTAGAGAGAGAGCTGGATTGGCGCATCCCTAGTATTATCAGTTACCGGTTTAGTGCATCAGAATTCATTTTGTGTAGACAGTGTGATGGTACTGAACCAAACTATTTGATGAGGTCAAGAAGCTTTACAAAAATAAAACCAAAACCACATACAGTAACAATTGATTTAAATGTTTGCTCACAACTGCTCATTAGCAACGTGACTCATGCAGGTGGTGGTAGCGAGTGGCGCTCTAGCTACTTTGTGATGCAGCTGCAAAAACATTGCTCAGACAGGACTGATTTCCTTGTGCCGATTTTGAAAGTGCAAAATTCAAAAGAAGTGAATATATGCCACTTTGAATTAAGTTAGCTGTGTGTGGAAGATGAGCCCTTCTGTTGCCACGTTGCTCTTATCCTTGGAGGACTGTTGCCTAATGTAGGAAATGGTTCAATATTATATGAAGAGCCAAACCGAAGTTGACAGTAAACAATTTGACATACACCCTTGAAACAAAGGCCTTTAAAATGTACTCAGGAACACTATGTAAACTGTCAAAATATTAACATACCTCTCACAGTCATTGTGCTTTCAAGCACAATGTTGAATACTCACATTCACCTTTGAAAACACTATTAAAACACTTTAATGCAACAGTGAAATGACCTGATACACTTTGATTCAAGGCAGAGAGCATAAACGTTAAAATGCTTCTGAAATTGAAAAGGTATGTTATAGGGCCGGGGCGATACGGAGGAAATCAAATATCACGATATTCTTGACTAAATACCTTGATGTTGATATTGTAGAATTGACAATTGGTGCTTTAACAAAATATTATGTACACAATGAGATTTTTGATAAAAAAATCATCAGAAATGTTGATTTTGTAATGACAAAGTGTGTAAAGGCAAATAATAGAAAAGCTAGAACAGTCTGCTAAGCTCAGAACACTACGTCACTTTACTGTAATGCAGCCTTCAAAACCAGGAAAAGACCACACTTAATATATTAAGATTTTATGATCTCCAAATTCTAAAACTATATCTAGTCTCTATCACGATATTGATATAATATCGATATATTGCCCAGCCCTAGTATGTTTATGATGATGTATTTCAGCTTGGATAAGCAAGTGGGCAATTAATGATTACAGCGAGGAATTGCAGTGTTTGTCTCACCCAGAGAGGTTTTATTTACTTTGTATATTTATTCACGGTCATAGAAAATCAGCACAAATGACTAAATGAATAGATTAAGGGCATAGTTGCTGATTACATTTATTTTTGACAAATGTATTGTTTCAGGTCTAATGAAATAATTTCTATAAATAGCATTGCTGTCGGTTAGAAGTTGAATTCTGACATTGGGGTAATAAACACCTTTTTTGTTTCCTTTTGTATTTTTGTAAGGGTAATATTATTGGTTATCGTATTGGACAACAGAAAATATTTGGTTGTTGCTATCAGCCCTGAAATGCTTATCTGAATTATGTGCAAAATGTGTGTATTTGCATGTTGTATTCCACATGGCAGCTAATTTTACACATCAATCTAGCTCCATTTATGAACATTGTATCCGCAGAAGATGGGGGGTGGGAGAGGGTTGTTGTTCTTGTTCAGTTGTGTTTCTGTTCTGTATGTTCAAAAATATAAAAAACAATAAAAAGAATAACAGAGATGGGGCTGAAAGAAAAAGCTACATTAGTTGTGTGCAAGTAACATATCATCTCTACAAAATTGGGTGCATTCTGAAGTTATAGGCTCCCACAACAAAATCAGTTTAACACTTAGCCAATATGAATAGCAGTGAAACATCAAGTCAGGAATATGTTTAGGGATACATTTAATGTGTCCCTGGCTTGGCATGGTGAAATGCCTTTTTAAAATTGGAGTCTGTCCAGTTGTCAGTGACAATGACGCTGATTTATAGGAGCAGAGGGAAGAGAAGCAGGACTGAGGTTTCCCTCTAAAGCTTTCCATTTGGTAAATGATGCTTAGGTGTTCAGTTTTCTTTGTTGACATGGGCCTGAAGCACAGCTGCATCTGCACTATAATACAGAGTGGGTAACATGACACTTTTCCCCACATGCTCTACTAATAATGTAACCGTCTGTGGTTTATATAGAATAATCATGCAGTTCATCATGCAACAAACAGCTGATCTAATGGTGTTTACATTTAGTAGTATGGCACAGACAGGAGTGATAGAAAAGTAGGAATGAATGAGCAAGATTTGAGAGAGGTGAGTGATATGATACAGTATTCTTCTCAATCCAAATGTAGCATTTCTTCTATGGCTGTTTATCTGCAGAGTACTCCCCTTGGTCATGTAGTGAACTAGAGTAATGCAGTATTTTAGCAGTAGAATAAAAGGCATTAATTAGCATTTAAATGCAGTTTACTCCTTATTCAAGTGATGTCTCAGCAAAAGTTCATTCATGCTTTTATCTTAATTGTGTTTTATGAATGAATTTGCTGTTATTATATTTGTCCGTGAACTATTTCATCAAGGAAGAAATTAAACTTTTGCTTGGTTTTTCATTCTAAATGACTAAACATTATAAAGTCTGATTGCTTTGCTATCTGCACTTTAGCCACAGTGAATACCACTGCTTATTGAAGGCACATTAATGGATTAGGAATGAATAGGTTATACTGTAAAGGGGAAAGAAAAGTCATGCAAATTATAGATACTATAGAATTATAGCTATATTTAAAGGTTTTTAGAAAGGTTGGGCCTTTTTTATTTATAGGTTTACTTATGAGTAATTTGTTTTATATTTTGTTAAGAATGTTTCTTGTTTTCTGGTATGCTTATCAAGTTGCTGCTCAAGTCTCCATGGTAATTTATCATAATGTACATTTTTGGTCACAAATGAACTTTGATCAGATCAACTTTGCCATTCTTCGTCTTGGCCCGTGCATTACATACATGTCCAGAGTCAGACTAGGGCTGGCAACTAACGATTCTTTTCAAATCTGTCCATTTTCTCGATTAGGCTAATGGATAAGTTGTTTGGTGTATAAAATGTCAGGGAATTGTGAAAAATGGTGATCAGTGTTATCTAAAGCCCAAGATGACGTCCTCAAATCTTGTTTTGTCCACTGCTCAAAGCTATTCAGTTTACTGTCACAGATGAGTGAAGAAACTAGAAAATATTTACATTTAAGAAGCTGGAATCAGAATGCTGTATAATGGCAGAGAAAACACTGACTTAACTAAAACTGGTTTTACATTGTGTGCAAAACATTTGTAGGTCCCATTAGCATCTCATAACCTGCAGATTTAATTTAAAAATCAGTTTGAAAAACTATGAAAATCAATGTAAAATAGGTACAGTACATTCTCACGATCAAATGATCCTTCTGGCAAAAGTGCATGGTGGATATGCTCATGTCAAGTTTGTTTACAATAAAGTAAAACTAAAGTTTTAGGTAAAGGTAAAGCCGGGCTTTTCCCTCAGGAAATTGCTGTGGTAAGCTGTCCTGATCCTTGTGTGTGTGTGTGTGCCATGCATGCCTTTTGTTATTGCAGTCTGGACCCCCACACTGCCCTCTGGGACCTTCCCATGTGTTATGCAGCCTGCTAGACCAGACCTGGCCACTGCTACCCACAGCTCAAATTGTTTAATACATCGCCTTCACGGCTGCCTCTTGATGAAGCGCAAGTAAACAAAACCGAGGGGCTGCACAGAAGCTTTTCCAGAGCCTTTATTGGCTGTGCTGTGTTGCTGTTGTCTCTTCACGTCTGTCTTCTTTTCTTCCTTGTGTGTACAGACAAAAAACGGAGGATGGACAGGGATGCTGACAGAAGTGACTAAGGCTCCATGTGAAGGCTTTCTTTTAGAACGGGTAAGACTTGTGGCCGGGTTGGCTCAGTGGGTAGAGCGGGCACACACATACTGAGACGTTTATACCTCGACACAGAGGTCCAGGGTTTGAATCCGAACTGTGACGATTTCCTGCATGTCTTCCCCCTCTCGCTCCCCTTTCCCACCTAGCTGTCCTATCAAATAAAGGCGGAAAAGCCCAAAAAAATCTTAAACGGGTAAGACTCGAAATGCTGCGAATTATTGGTGAAGTAGTTGAGTGCAATTGCTGCTATTGTCTGTCCATAACAGTTAGCATTTGTGAAGATACATACAAATGTATGCAAACTAATTAAAACTGGGGCCACTTTTGAGAGGCGTTTTCATATTTTTTTTTAAGTAGTTGATTGCTACTGATGAGAAAATCAGCAATTTAATGGGCGCGTAAGTTAATGTAAAGATACGTTTTCTGTTTTTCTTGCACTGTAAGAAAACAAAGCTTTATGAAAAGCTGTCTGTGCTCTTGTTATTGGGAAGTTAGTGAATTGTGTTGATTTGTTCTATTTTTATTTCTGTTAGTGTGTAAAATAAGGGTGGAACGGTTCGGTTCATATCACGGTTTTGGGGTTGCGGTTTTCGGTTTAATTTCAATATGCTTTTCATTCTGTTATTTGGCAAAAAAAGTGAACTGTTGCCGTAACAAAATTCTGGTAAACATAAAATATACACGTTCCTCTGCATGTATCCTCGTCGGCCTGCGCTGCTAAGCCTGTGCATTGAACCGTTTGAGATGGGTGGCAGCAACAACAAAAACATCTACCGTGTATTGAGGAAGTTAATCAGCTGATTTCATGGCGTTTCTCTGTTCCCCCGTCTGCTCACATGTGGTGGTTGCGGGTGCGTACTGCAGCTACTAATGGATACATCCACCCCCACCCCCACCCCCTTTAACTGCTGCCACGGCACTACCACGACATTACCACAACAATCACGTGAAATGGAACCTGTAACATCTGTACACGCTCTAAGTGCAGAGGAGGCCATCTGAGGTGAGCATTTGTACAGTTCCACAATTGCTATCCAATTTAGAGCCCCTGCTTTTAAAGTCTAGTGCATCCAAACGGCTGTCTAGCTGAGATGAACTGCTCCTTCGAGATGAGATAAAGCACACTCAGTGTTCCCCAGTAAGATAGATGTGCACATTTGCATGCCGGGCTGTCAGTTTTACCGCTGCCAGGCCTCCTTCTTCCTTAATTTCTTTTTAGGCTGTCTTTCTTTCTGCATTTTCCAATGTCAGGCTCTCAAAATGGAGTACTACATAAATTACTAGTTAGGGTAAGCCATGATGCCTAATGCATTATCCACAGTTGACTGACAGTGGTCTTTAATTTTATCCGCTTTAAATGTGACTGTAGTGAGTAAACGGGACAAGTAGCCCATGCAAATAAAAATAATGGACTATGATGAACAGGCCATCATAGTAGGTTTAGGCAGTTAAATGAAGCAGCAGTGTCAGAGTTGGGTTAGGTTGAACATTTTCGGACCAGTCTTCTTACTGTATGCAATTTTCTGGAAGTCAACGTGTTTTTTCTAACATAGTTTAATCACAAATAGTATTTTCATCAAAAAATGTTTTTATTAGGGAATCCAACAATTTGACACTCATTGTTACATCGCTTGTTATGATTCCTCATTATAAAAATAAGAGACAAAGAAAAAAATAGAAACAAAAAGCAAAACACAATAAACAACAAAACGAGAACCATTCCCATTACCACCCACCCCACCCTAGGGACATAAGACATATCACACTAATGGGACAATCAGTGCTACACACTCAGCCTACTGAAACACGCCAATTTAAACTACGCTATCAAGGTAGCGGAGAAGGGAAGACCAAATCTTTATCAAACTGATCCAGTCTGTTTTGATAAAGAAAAACAAATTCTTTCCAGATGTAATAACCGAACCATTTCATCCAACCACATTTTAACAGTAGGGACTTTGGTGTTCTTCCAAAACTTGAGTATTAATTTCTTTGCAATAAGAAGTCCATAAGACAACAATTGTTGTTGAGATTTTCGAAAGGTAATGTCATCTGAGAATCCAAATATCACCACAAGTGGATTAGGCTCTAATTCAACATGCAATATTTCTGACAGAGTTTGAAAAATATTAGTCCAGAATTGAGTTAACTTAGAGCAAAGAGCATAACTATGCAAGAGTGTGGCTTCCTCTGTCTGACATTTAATACATATTGGGGAAACATCTGAAAAACTTCTATGCAGCTTTGTCTTAGAGTAATGAAGTTGATGAATAATATTAAATTGAATAAGGCAATGCCGAGAATTAACAGAGCATTTATGAATATTCTCTAACGCATTAACCCATAACTTGTCACTTATCTCCGACCAATAGTATTTTAATAAGAGTTTTTATTTAACTAGGAAAACTTCTAGGGATTAAAATGTTTTTCAAGAGTAACCTGGCCAAGATGGGCAGCAAACACAATGCGTTACAAACAGCATAAGACAGATAACTAAAAGATATTCCTCACAATTAAACAGAAATAAACAGAAGTTTTTTTTTTATTTTTTTTTTTAAGAAATGTAAATAAAACAATCCCAAAACTTAATGAGACTAAATTTCTCATATCTCAGTCAATTAGTATCTTAGCTCACTTTTCATGCCTCTGTTGTGTTTTTATGGTGTTTGGTATTCTGATCTTATTTTTCTGTGCATAGCATCATGTACAGTGCCTTGCGAAAGTATTTGGCCCCCTTGAACTTTGGCCCCCTTGAACTTTTTGACCTTTTGCCACATCTCAGGCCTCAAACATAAAGATATAAAACTTTAATTTTTTGTGAAGAATCAACAACAAGTGGGACACAATCATGAAGTGGAACAAAATTTATTGAATATTTCGAACCTTTTTAACAAATAAAAAACTGAAAAATTGGGCGTGCAAAATTATTCAGCCCCTTTACTTTCAGTGCAGCAAACTCTCTCCAGAAGTTAAGTGAGGATCTCTGAATGATCCAATGTTGAACTAAATGACTAATGATGATAAATAGAATCCACCTGTGTGTAATCAAGTCTCCATATATGCACCTGCTCTGTGATAGTCTCAGAGGTCCGTTTAAAGATCATCGTGAAGAACAATGAACACACCAGGCAGGTCCGAGATACTGTTGTGGAGAAGTTTAAAGCCGGATTTGGATACAAAAAGATTTCCCAAGCTTTAAACATCCCAAGGAGCACCGTGCAAGCAATAATATTGAAATGGAACGAGTATCGGACCACTGCAAATCTACGAAGACCCGGCTGTCCCTCTAAACTTTCATCTCATACAAGGAGAAGACTGATCAGAGATGCAGCCAAGAGGCCCATGATCACTCTGGATGAACTGCAGAGATCTACAGCTGAGGTGGGAGACTCTGTCCATAGGACAACAATCAGTCGTATAGCACAAATCTGGCTTTCATGGAAGAGTGGCAAAAAAGCTATTTCTTAAAGATATCAATCAAAAGTGTAATTTAAAGTTTGCCACAAGCCACCTGGGAGACACACCAAACATGTGGAAGAAGGTTCTCTGGTCAGATGAAACCAAAATCGAACTTTTTGGCAACAATGCAAAACGTTATATTTGGCGTAAAAGCAACACAGCTCATTACCCTGAACACACCATCCCCACTGTCAAACATGGTGGCGGCAGCATCATGGTTTGGGCCTGCTTGTCTTCAGCAGGGACAGGGAAGATGGTTAAAATTGATGGGAAGATGGATGGAGCCAAATACAGGACCATTCTGGAAGAAAACCTGATGGAGTCTGCAAAAGACCTGAGACTGGGACGGAGATTTGTCTTCCAACAAGACAATGATCCAAAACATACAGCAAAATCTACAATGGAATGATTCACAAATAAACATATCCAGGTGTTAGAATGGCCAAGTCAAAGTCCAGACCTGAATCCAATCGAGAATCTGTGGAAAGAACTGAAAACTGCTGTTCACAAACGCTCTCCATCCAACCTCACTGAGCTCAAGCTGTTTTGCAAGGAGGAATGGGCAAACATTTCAGTCTCTCGATGATCAAAACTGATGGACATACCCCAAGCGACTTAGAGCTGTAATCGCAGCAAAAGGTGGCGCTACTAAATATTAACTTAAGGGGGCTGAATAATTTTGCACGCTCCATTTTTCAGTTTTTTATTTGTTAAAAAGGTTTGAAATATCGAATAAATTTCGTTCCACTTCATGATTGTGTCCCACTTGTTGATTCTTGACAAAAAATTACAGTTTTATATCTTTAGGTTTGAGGCCTGAAATGTGGCAAAAGGTCGAAAAGTTCAAGGGGGCCGAATACTTTCGCAAGGCACTGTATAACAAGTTCAAAAGGCTTTAGTTTTTTTACTTCACAGCTTACAGTTAATTGCAGATTGATGAACTCGTAATGTGTAGTCTTTGTTGAGATTGTCCGATGTGTTGGTTCAACTCAGTATTCATTTTTAGGCTGTATTTTTCAGTCAGTGTTTTTATATGGGTGTGTGTGGCCACTTTTACTCTTTCCTTCTGCAGTTTTACTCTTTTTGTCATCAATCAACCTGACTTTTTATTCTCACTAATGCACCAGCAGTACAGGCAGTGACTTCTGGCTTGTTTTTACCTCCTATAAGGCACATATACAATAATATACACATTTATTTATTTTAAGGACTCCGGTAAAGCAAGGGAGCGGGGTTATGGCTCTACTTACACAACTCTCATTCTGTTTATTTGTATAGAACACTGCACAAATGTTTACATTCCAACTGCACCTTTTGTATATTCCATTTGTACGTATTTATTCCCAATAATAAAACGGCTAGCGCAAATCAAGCAGTCTGATTTGTTCGTAGCAGGCATATAATAACCACCTTGGCTATAAAGTTTAATTCCTTTTGTCCCAGAAGTATCACTTTGCATCTGAATTGATAGCTGGTGCCAAGAAGGGAGACCATTCATCTGCACACACTGTCATGACACAAGGCTGCTTTAAAATCAGCAAAGTATCTCTTTAAGTGTACGCTGAAGGGAAAGGGAACTGAAGCTGTTTATCTCTTCAGAGCCACCAAACTCAACACACCAGACTTTTTTTTTCTTCTTTTTTTTTTAATATGCTAATGCGACATTATATGCTACTTAATTTAGTTTTGCACTGATAATAAAAGAGTTATGTTATATTTTATTTGACTATGACAACATACAAGCTCATATAAGAAAGAATAATACAATGTGGGCATTTAGAATGTCTTTTGTGAAAATGCTGCTATAATGAATCAATATTGTCTGTATTCTACTCTGATTTTGTTATACTGTAATTGAATTGATTGGCAAACTGGCCTATCAAAACAAGTTATTTTAGAGATGAGGTCGTTAACAGTTATTGGTAAATCATATGGTAGTTCTAAATGTTTTCCTTTTTTCTTACTTTTCATGCATTCAGTTTTAGCAGTAATTGGAGCACTCTGTGTCACTGATGAGTTTGGGAGTCAGAGGGAAATATTTATGATGGAATTAGATTCCTCCCCCACCCCAACTTGGAAACTGAAGTTTCTGCATGAATTTGTCATATGAAATAACAACTGACTTTCAACATCTGTGACTGCTATCTGTGGCATTCCAATGGTAGCCTTTTCTGTTCGTTCTCCATATGCTTTGGCTCTTCGGAGATCGTTAGTCTTGAATGCAGGTCTTGTGTGTAATGGAAACCTAACTTATCTTAGATGAACCTGCAGCGGTGCATACTGGAGTAAAACTAAAGTGAAGGTGATGACGTGATGATGTGACGTGGTAACAAGTGAAAACGCGCTGCGTCTCGCGCTCTCGCTAATGTCTGTTTATCCTTAAAATTCACCGTTTCAAACTTAACTCCCTCTTAAACCTAGCTAAAGTATTACATTTACTAATCTGCTGATTTGCTACTGAGCTGCTGTCTCCATGCCGAAAACTAAAACGGTGCAGACCAACACAAATGCCGAGGCGGTCACCATGGCGTCCCTCACCCACCTGCTTGAGTCTCATCGAACCGCCATCTCCGAGGACTTTAAACAAACTTTCTCAGCACTCGAGACTAAGTTGAACGGTGTCTTAACTACCGTGACAGAACATGCTGAGAAACTCAAAATCCTTGAGAGTGAAGGTGACGCACGAGAGGTATGCCTGAAGGCTGCCAACGAAGCTATCATCAAGCTACAGAGAGACCATGCTAAACTAGCAACTAAAGTTGTCGACCTCGAGTCCCGGAGCCGGCGTAACAACATTAGAGCCCGACCAATATGGATTTTTGGGGGCCGATGCCGATATTAACTCGAAAAGAGCCGATTTATAAGCAGATATTTTGATTTTGAAAATAAACTGGATATTAGACCCATTTCCTATAAACTGCACTTACACAACATTCAATAGCAAAATATCTGCCTGTTCTATGTATGTGGGCTGTATAAACCATTTTCCAGAAGGGATTATGTTAAAAAAAAAAAGCCTTTGATTACAGTCTCAATGACTAAACAATTGCACATCAAAAGTATATATTTTTTAATGATCAAAAAACAGTCTGGTTTAAACATTTAACACTTTTACTTAGTTCCAGTTGAAGCTGGTTTTAACAGTCTGTGTACTGTAAATAAATTATAATACTAAAGTTGAAGTAAAAGAGCTATACCAAACAAATTAAATCAAGAAAAATCTTCTCTTTGTGCAGTCTGAATCAAAACATTGTCATGCGCTGGCGAACATAAAGTTAGCCTACTGTTACCGGCTTTCAGCTCAGAGAAAATTACGGAATCAATTCGAAGTTGAATGGTTAACGTTAGTGTCATGAACACACCGCTGTCAATTTTGAGAAGAACCACCTTCAAACAAGTTAATAGCAAGCATTTAAGGGGCCTGCTAAAAAGGAAGCTATGTTAGCGTTAGAATAGGGTGACCAGATTTCTGGGAGCTGAAACCGGGACACTTTGCGTGTGACCGTAGTGCTTGTGCACGCACACACGCTTTTTAACGTGAACATGTGCCAGCCGAGGTCAGACATAGACAGTAACTTCATTATTTTGATCATAGGCTCCTCATCTAATGTTTTTTTTTCTTTTTAACAAAATTGCAGCAACAGCCTTTTTAAGTTCAGAATGAGATTTATGTTGAGACTTTTCTAAAAAAGATTTTTGAAGTGTTATTTATTCCAATAACCCCATCCATCCATCCATCCATCCATCTTCGTCCGCTTATCCGGTATCGGGTCGTGGGGGGAGCAGCTCCAGCAGGGGACCCCAAACTTCCCTTTCCCGAGCAACATTAACCAGCTCCGACTGGGGGATCCTGAGGCGTTCCCAGGCCAGGTTGGAGATATAATCCACCACCACCTCCACCTAGTCCTGGGTCTTCCCCGAGGCCTCCTCCCAGCTGGACGTGCCTGGAACACCTCCCTAGGGAGGCGCCCAGGGGGCATCCTTACCAGATGCCCGAACCACCTCAACTGGCTCCTTTCGACGCAAAGGAGCAGCGGCTCTACTCCGAGCTCCTCACGGATGACTTAGCTTCTCACCCTATCTCTAAGGGAGACGCCAGCCACCCTCCTGAGGAAACCCATTTTGGCCGCTTGTACCCTGGATCTCGTTCTTTCGGTCATGACCCAGCCTTCATGACCATAGGTGAGGGTAGGAACGAAAACTGACCGGTAGATCGAGAGCTTTGCCTTCTGGCTCAGCTCTTTTCATCACAACGGTGCGATAAATTAAATGTAATACCGCACCCGCTGCGCCGATTCTCCGACCAATCTCCCGCTCCATTGTCCCCTCACTCGCAAACAAAACCCCAAGGTACTTGAACTCCTTCACTTGGGGTAAGGACTCATTCCCTACCTGGAGTAGGCACTCCATCGGTTTCCTGCTGAGAACCATGGCCTCAGATTTAGAGGTGCTGATCCTCATCCCAACTGCTTCACACTCGGCTGCAAACCGATCTAGTGAGTGCTGAAGGTCACAGGTGATGCCATCAGGACCACATCATCTGCAAAGAGCAGCGATGAGATCCCCAGCCCACCGAACTGGAACCCCTCTCCACCCCGACTACGCCTTGATAGCCTGTCCATAAATGTTACAAACAGGATTGGTGACAAAGCGCAGCCCTGGCGGAGGCCAAACCTCACCTGAAACAAGTCCGATTTACTGCCGAGAACCCGGACACAGCTCTCGCTTTGGTTGTACAGAGACTGGATGGCCCTGAGAAGAGACCCCCTCACCCCATACTCCCGCAGCACCTCCCACAGTATCTCCCGGGGGACCCGGTCATACGCCTTTTCCAGATCCACAAAACACATGTAGACCGGTTGGGCATACTCCCAGGCTCCCTCCAGGATCCTTGCGAGAGTAAAGATCTGGTCCGTTGTTCCACGACCAGGACGGAATCCGCATTGTTCCTCCTCAACCCGAGGTTCAACTATCTGCCGAACCCTCCGTTCCAGCACCTTGGAGTAGACTTTACCAGGGAGGCTGAGAAGTGTGATACCCCTGTAATTGGCACACACCCTCTGGTCCCCCTTTTTAAAAAGGGAACCACCACCCCGGTCTGCCACTCCTTTGGCACCGTCCCAGACTTCCACGCAATGTTGAAGAGGCGTGTCAACCAGGACAGCCCCTCCACACCCAGAGCCTTGAGCATTTCTGGACGGATCTCATCAATCCCTGGGGCTTTGCCACTGTGGAGTTGTTTGACTACATCAGTGACCTCCGCCTGGGAAATTGACAATGATCCCCCATCATCCTCCAGCTCTGCCTCTAATGTATTAGTCGGATTCAGGAGTTCCTCAAAGTGCTCCTTCCACCGCCCTATTACCTCCTCATTTGAGGTCAACAGTGTCCCATCCTTACTGTACACAGCTTGGATGGTTCCCCGCTTCCCCCTCCTGAGGTGGCGAACAGTTTTCCAGAAGCACCTTGGTGCCGACCGAAAGTCCTTCTCCATGTCTTCTCCAAACTTCTCCCACACCCGCTGCTTTGCCTCTTTCACGGCAGAGGCGGCAGCCCTTCGGGCCCATCGGTACCCTGCAACCGCCTCCGGAGTCCTCTGGGATAACATATCCCGGAAAGACTCCTTCAGTCGGACGGCTTCCCTGACCACCGGTGTCCACCACGGTGTTCGTGGGTTACCGCCCCTTGAGGCACCTAAGACCCTAAGACCACAGCTCCTCCCCGCAGCTTCAGCAAGGGAAACTTTGAACATTGTCCACTCGGGTTCAGTGCCCCCTGCCTCCACAGGGATGCACGAAAAGCTCCGCCGGAGGTGTGAGTTGAAAGTCTGTCGGACAGGGGCCTCCTCCAGACGTTCCCAATTTACCCGCACTACCCGTTTGGGCTTACCAGGTCTGTCCAGAGTCTTCCCCCACCCCCTGACCCAACTCACCACCAGATGGTGATCAGTTGACAGCTCCGCCCCTCTCTTCACCCGAGTGTCCAAAACACACGGCCTCAGATCAGATGAAACGATTATAAAATCGATCATTGACCTTTGGCCTAGGGTGCTCTGGTACCAAGTACACTTATGAGCATCCCTATGTTCGAACATGGTGTTCGTTATAGACAATCCATGACTAGCACAGAATTCCAACAACAAACAACCACTCTGGTTTAGATCAGGGAGGCCGTTCCTCCCAATCACGCCTCTCCATGTAACTCCATGATTGCCCACGTGTGCGTTGAAGTCCCCCAGCAGAACTATGGAATCCCCCACTGGAGCCCCATGCAGGACTCCAGTAAAGGTCTCCGAGAAGGCCCAAATACTCCGAACTCCTGTTTGGTGCATATGCACAAACAGTGAGAGTTTTCCCCCCCATAACCCGCAGGCGTAGGGAGGCGACCCTCTCGTCCACCGGGGTAAACTCCAACGTAGTGGCGCTCAGCCGGGGGCTTGTGAGTATCCCCACACCCGCCCGGCGCCTCACACCCTGGGCAACTCCGGAGAAGAAAAGAGTCCAACCCCTATCCAGGAGTATGGTTCCAGAACCGAGACTATGCGTAGAGGTAAGCCCCACCAGATCTAACCGGTAGCGCTCCACCTCCCGCACCAGTTCCGGCTCCTTACCCCACAGAGGTGACGTTCCACGTCCCCAGAGCCAGCGTCTGCTGCCCGGGTCTGGTCCGTCGAGGCCCCTGACCTTCACTGCCACCCGTGTGACAACGCACCAAAAGAATTAAAATGATTGAAAATTTTGAGCATTAAACACTTCATTTCCTGCATTCTGGTGAATTTTTATGCACCTATTTCTACCTTTTTCTGAATCAATGTATGCTGCAAATATCGTTATGTAAAGAGAAAAATAGATTACAATCCAAATATAAAAACATAATGGAATATATTGAAGTAAGGCTAACAGGCATTATGTATTGCTCTCAAATATGTATTCTCCTTTGGATGGACTTTTCTAATTATACACATGTAGCTTAGGCATCATTTACTCCTCCCTCCTGTTTTGCTCTTTTGTTGTTAATGTAGGCCTATTAATAAACCCCTGGACTGTAATATTTCAAATGTGTTTGAGCAATGTCCAAAACTTTGTGCACATTCAAAATACAGTATATCTGTGTTCTATGTGATTTGGAGGAGTCGTGATTTTGAGAAAAATAAAGTTATAATAGGCTATTACAAGAATAAAGTCACTATTTCAGAAATCTACCTGCACCATAGTCTGGTTTTACGTGATTGCTGTAGCTCTCAGACCTTCTGACAGACACAGAGCCCTGTTTGGGTGTCTGAATGAGACAAAGAGTTTGGCTAGGGAAGTGGCCGTACGCTGCTCTACATCGGAGGTGGAAAACCGAATCTACTGCAGAAATACACGGAGCACAAACGCAACACATCTACCGCAGCATGTCGACAGCTGAGCGCATCCGTTATAACCTGAGGCTGCGCTGCATTTTACAGAGAGAGTGGACACTAAGAGACGCACAAGTCTTCTTCAGAGCTCCGTGTGGTTGAGTCTGAACAATAGACTGTAAACATCACGTCCCAGGAACTTCAAACAAAATCATTAGTATTGCGCTCCTTAACTTTGTGTTGATGGCATCAATGTATTACACGGATTTGGCTAGGATTCCTCCGAAAACTTCACCCGGCTTTCACAGCTTTTCCTCCACGTAGAGATGGTTGCTAGGTGATAGCAACAAACGCAACATGGTCGGACCCTGAATGTAGCTGCCCGTTCTATTCGCCTCGGAAAAATAATCTGGAAAAAGTTACATTTGGGACTACACTCAAAACATTCGGGGCTCAAGCCCCAGCAAAATCGTCTGACGCCGCTCCTCCTAAAACCGGGACATTTCAGCGTCCCGACAGGCTTTTGTCGGGACTCGGGACATTAGCTTCAAAATCGGGACTGTCCCGGTCAAACCGGGACGTATGGTCACCCTACGTTACAATAACGTAACAGTTGTTGTTTTTTTGAGGCACGCTGTACATAACTTCTAGTCATTGACTACACGCGCCCCCCTGCCACAGTTACGCGGTCATTATGTGGGAAACACTGCAGATATATTTAGAATAAGTTAAACGCTAACGTTATAGTTTGACCTCTTATTAACGTTTGCGCTCTTCCACTGATAAACATGGTATTAGTTAGCTTTGTGGCTAATCTAATATAGCAATGCATTAGCGGCTGTAAGAGATGTTACAGAATATTTAGAAGTGATAATGATAGGACCATTAGCTAGAACTACCACACCGTTTTTATATACAGTGAACTAAATCTACAATCATTTCACATGACGAACGACAGACTCACCGTCAAAACAGTACATCTCCATGCCGGGTGTAATGCTCTGCCACTGGCTTGGCTGATAGCTTTCTTCTGTAGTGGATTTCTGGCGCTGTTGTCAACTGGGGAGTTGCAGACCTCCCTCTGGTGGGCAAACTATGCAACACTCATAACATGAGTGAAGCATGAGACTCCGTTTCTCATGTTTCATCAGCCGTTATAAATGCCGATGCTGATTTTAAATGCAATTAGCTCATATCGGCCGATAATATCGGCCGGCCGATATATTTGTCGGGCTCTAAACAACATCAGCGTTATCGGTGTACCTGAATCTATGGAGGCGCCTGGGTCGACGGCTTTCTTCGCTGGGATGCTCGAGGAGGTATTTGGAGGGGTCCTCGATTCACCTGTTGAGTGTGAACGGGCCCATAGAGTTATGGCACTGAAACCTCCACCGAACCAGCGACCAAGACCGGTCATCATTCGTCTTCTCAGGTTCCAGGTAAAGGACAAGATCATCCGCCATGCCCGGACCATGAGGGGTAAACTGAAGTTTTGGGATCATCCCATCCTTGTGTTTGAGGATTATCCTCCAGAGGTTATGGAGCAGTGGAATGAGTTTAAGGCGGTCATGTCAAAGTTGTACGAGCGAGGGTTCAAACCGGCCCTGCTGTACCCGGCCAGGCTTCATGTCAAGCTGGAGTCGGGAGGTAGGAAACACTTTCCCACGGCAGCTGAGGCTGAAGCCTTCATCGCATCCTTGCCACCGCGGAACACCTAAGATCTTAGTTTGCCCAAATCCATGGGACGAGGATGGCAGGCCAGTATGCATACTGTTGTATGGAGTAGAGTTTCTATTTTAGTTCCGTTTTCATTGATAGCGGTGATTTGTTTGTCTATATTTTTATTTATTACGGAAGTCAGTCTCTCTACTATAACTAAATGTTTCCAATAGTCTGCTCCCCTTTACGGGAGACTCAAATTTTTCTTTTATTTCTCAGGCGTGAGGGTGAGAGACACTTCTTCCTTTTTCATTTTATTTACAAGAGACTAACATTTTGCGAGTTGGCGGCGATGACCGCGGCGTGGTACAAATTGCTTACATAATGGTACCTGAATATTTTTTTGTGTGTGTGTGTTTGGTTGTTCCAAGTGTGCTTGTGGCTATTGCCGTGCCAATGTTTTTATGTTATCCCAGAAAACGCCATGATTAATTTGTACTGTTTATATTATGGGTCTTAATGATTTCAATATAGTTGGAGATTCTCTACACTGCATTGATATGGGTGGGAATATTATTTGCAATGTTCTTGACCCTGATAACTTAAAACCATTAAATGATAAATATAATTATTCATTGTTACATTTAAATATTAGAAGCCTAAACAAACAACATTCTGATTTAGCTTCTTTACTCTCTAATTCAAGTTGTCATTTTGATGTTATTGGGTGTAGTGAAACCTGGCTCAATGATTTTTCATATGCAGATTTACTTAACCTCGATGGTACGAACTATATATTAAGAATAGACCTAATAGAACAGGTGGAGGGGTCTGCCTCTATGTTAAGAACAGTCTCCAAGTAAAACCTTGTGATCTTTATCTAGAGGATGACCATTGTGAGTCCTTATTTATTGAGATTAACAATAATGACAAAATATTTGTCGGTGTACTCTATCGCCCACCAGACTCTGCTCTTGACACTTTTTACTGTAAACTGGAAGATCTATTGCATAAACTGAATAAGCAAAAAAAGTGTATACTCTTTTGTGATTTGTGATTTTAACATTGATATCTCAAAGGAAGATGGGGTAAAACCTGACTTTATGAACACATTGCATTCCTCCTCTTTCTTCCCTACCATTAATAGATTTATCAGAGCTACACCGACATCCAAAACGATTATTGACAATATCATTACTAATATTCAAAATACCAAGCTGGTGACGGGAGTCGTGCAGTCTGACATCACAGACCATTTTCCTATTGTAATATTTTTTGGCTATGGCAAATCGTTCTCTCCTCCACTCTCAAAAATTAAATCTAAAATCGACAGAACTTTACAGTACTTAATTGTTCATTTACAGGCCAAGTCGTGGGACTCTGTCTATGACAGTGTGACTCCTGATACAGCATATGACAGCCTGATCAAGATCATCCAAGAATCCATCATGGATACAATCCCTGAGAAGACGCAGATGCAGCACTACCCTCCAGAACCCTTGGATTACAAAGGGAATTTTAAAGTCTATTAAATATAAAAGTAAGCTTTATAAATCCTACATAAAAAATCCTTCTAGCTTAAATAAAGAGAAATATATTTCTTATAAAAATAAACTAACGCAGGTCATAAGAGAGGAAAAGATGCCATTACACTGAACTTTTACAAGCTTCACAGGGGGATAGCAGGAGGTCATGGAATGTGTTAAATGAAGTCCTCAACAGGAGACCTAAACCTACTACCCTGCCTGACTTTGTTAATGCTAAAGCTGATCTTGTACAGAGTTTTAATAATAATTTTGCTTCAATAGGTGTAAATTTGGCTAAGAAGATAAATCAACCCCAGGGTGTTAACTTTAAGCATTTTCTCTCTGGTAGCTACATTAACTCATTTTTTATGATACCAACAGATAGTACTGAGCTCCTCAAAATCATTTTGGACTTGAGGAGCTCATACACCGCAGGTGTAGATGGAATATGTAGTAAGATTATGAAAGCCATTGCAAATGTCATTGTAGAGCCACTGGCTCACTGCATCAACCTTTCTTTACTTACTGGCACTGTACCAAAAATGACAAAAATTGCTAAAATAATTCCAATTTTTAAATCTGGTGACAGAAATGATTTGAGCAATTACCGGCCCATATCAATTCTACCCACCTTCTCCATTACTTTGGAGAAGGTGGGTAGAATTGATATTTCAGTGGCTGTCTTGAAAAACTGGATATTCTTGTCCCCTCTCAATATGGTTTCAGAAAAAAAGAGTACAGCCTCTATGGCAATACTTGATTTAATAGAACAAATACATGACTGCATTGAAGAGGGAAAATGTGGTGTTGGTATTTCCTTGGACCTATCAAAAGCCTTTGATACCATTGACTTTGATATTTTACTGTACAAATTGCATCACTATGGTATCAGAGGTCTAACACTTAAATGGTGTAGACGTTATTTATACGAGAGGGAACAGTATGTCCATGTCAATGACCATAACTCTACTTGTCAGTCTATGACCTTTGGGGTCCCCCAGGGTTCTATTTCAGGGCCACAATAAATTCCTCTAAAATATTTCACAAAATTATTTTTGCAGACGACACAAATTTGTTTCCATCCCACAGGAACCCACTTATTCTACAAGATATAGTAAACTCAGAATTAACTAAAGTGGACTCCGGGTTTAAATGTAATAAACTGTCATTAAATGTGAGCAAAACTAATTACATTTTATTTAAATCATGTAAAAAATGTAAAAAGACTGATCACTGGCTGATTAAAATAAATTGGCAGGAGATAAAGAGTGTATTCCACTAAATTCCTGGGGGTCCTCATTGACGACTCTCTCAGCTTTAAATGTCATATTGACTATCTTGTAAATAAATTGTCCAAGTATGTTGGCTTGTTTTATAAGATCAGACATTTTCTTCCTCTGTCTGCCCTTCTCACATTGTATAAAACTCATTTTGAACCGCACCTTAACTATTGCAATGTGATATGGTGTAACACTTTCACCAGCCATCTTAAAAAACATATATCCTTGCAAAAGAAAGTTGTACGGGCTCTGTCCTGGTCAGAGATAAATTCCCCCACCAAACCTCTATTCCACAGTTTTGAGTTACTAAGACTGACTGAGCTAAATGAATACCATAATGCCTGCCTTATGTTCCAAATTGTCAACAGGCTGAACTCTAGATTGAGTAGTCTTGTTCCTATCTCCAGCCCCCAGCATACCTACCAAACGAGAATCAAACCACTTATATCAGGAAAATCTCGCAGCCATGTGCGCGCCAGTATGAGTGTTGTCTGTAGGGGGCCGCAGATTTGGAACGAGATTGATGATGGCCTTAAGGTGTTGCCCTTTATCTCCAACTTTAAAAGACAACTAAAAAAATATTTCTTATTAACCTACATCTAATATAAAACTGTTTTTTTCATGGACTACTGGGATGTATATGTATGATTGTGTATGTAATGTTATGTATGTACTGGTGCGCCTCTCGCGTGCAATTAGTCATCATCATTTGTGGTAATTGTGTATTCTATAGTTTGTATCACTACTTTTTATTGAATCATGGGCCCCCACCTATAAGCTTTTCTAGCTTCTTTGGGGGACCCATTCACTCTACCCAATTAATCTTGTACCCCCAGCTGTATTATTGTAATGTTTCAAGTGGTACTGTGAATAAATAAATTAAAAAAAATAACCATGTCCCCTGAGCTCTCAGCTCACATTGACAATGCCTGACAGACAGTTTCTGTTGATCAGAGTTAAGTCCCATTTGAGAGCACTCCCTACTTCTGCTCATGAATACTCAACCACAAAAACGGGTTCTCTGGTTCAAACCTCCAGGTGTTTCTTGGAGGAATGGTTAAAAATATCTTAGATCGGAGGCAGAAATGTGGCTTAGGGTGTATTTAAATATTGAGTGTCAATTAATCTCCATTATAGTCACAAATAATTATTTTTAGGTGTGGTGTGTTAGTTTTATCAGACAACTGTTGGTTTTTCAGCCAATCAGACGATAAATTAATCTTGTATCTTGCCATACGATAGTAAGTTAGGATAATGTGAAGCATATTAGTAGTTCTGGTGGATGGAACTATAATTTGAGTTTGCGGCATTATGTGCAAGTAGCGCTACCCCTCCAGGGAGAGATGGGACAAGGGAATGTTGAGAGATTAGCCTTGCGTTGAAACAGCCGCAAAGCCGCTTATTATTCATTCTTCCTTCTGTCAATAAGAAGTATTACTGTCTCTTCCAGTTTTGACACGCCTTTACCAAATCTCAGATTTTTTTATTTTTTTATTTAACTGCTGTTCCCTTCACAGTGCTGTTAAATGGCTCATTAGCGAGAGTAGTGTCATGTACTGAAGGACAAATGTGTTGGCTCTGCAGCTTTACCTGTGCTGTCATATACATAAAGAATGGAGTTTAGTGCTCTCCAAAAGACAGTTGGCTCTGAAACCAAGGAAGTGATGCTGTAAATATATTTTAAATCTCTTGTGACATTAATTGAATAATTGTATTTGACGATGACGTCAAAGGTATGTTGCTGGATCCCGTTTTGAACTGGCAATGCTTTGATTCCTGCATAAACATTCATTGTCCATCCCCACTGAAGAGACAGATAAACATACATTAACACATTATAATGACCTTGGTTATAATACATATATCCAACTTTAGTGTGTGTGTGTGTGTCTTAGTCTTATTTTGAATTATGCTACAGGGATATGGGGCTTTAAATCTAAAATTTTAGACTAGAGAATAAAACTAATGATGTTTTCTGGGGTTCATCAATTTGTCTCTAAACTGGCAATTAAGTGAGACATGGGCTGAGTACTAGTGATGGTCTAATGAAGCTTCGCGAACCACTGTCTATTTTCTGAGCTCACTAGATGGCGCTCTCCGTTCAAAAAAGGTTTGAAAACACACTGAATTGCCATTCCTTTAACCTTTTTCTTTGAACAGAAAGCACCATCTAGTGAACTCAGAAAATAAAAACAGTGGTTCGCGAAGCTTCATTTGACCATCACTACTGAGTACCAGGGTAAGTACAACAGAAATGATCAAACTATGGAAGCACCTGATCAAACTAGATAGACACAATGTGGAGTGGCTAACTCACATGGTCCTCTGTAGGCTTAAGAATTTTACTCAAGATTTGAGGAGGCTATTATATATATATATATATATATATATATATATATATATATATATATATATATATATATATATATATATATATATATATATATATATATATATATATGTATATATATATATGTATATATATATATGTGTGTATATATATATGTGTATATATATATATATATATATATATATATATGTATATATATATATATATATATATATATATATATATATATATATATATATATATATATATATATATATATATATATATATATATATATATATATATATATATATATATATATATATATATATATATATATATATATATATATATATATATATATATATATATATATATATATATATATATATATATATATATATATATATATATATATATATATATATATATATATATATATATATATATATATATATATATATATATATATATATATATATATATATATATATATATATATATATATATATATATATATATATATATATATATATATATATATATATATATATATATATATATATATATATATATATATATATATATATATATATATATATATATATATATATATATATATATATATATATATATATATATATATATATATATATATATATATATATATATATATATATATATATATATATATATATATATATATATATATATATATATATATATATATATATATATATATATATATATATATATATATATATATATATATATATATATATATATATATATATATATATATATATATATATATATATATATATATATATATATATATATATATATATATATATATATATATATATATATATATATATATATATATATATATATATATATATATATATATATATATATATATATATATATATATATATATATATATATATATATATATATATATATATATATATATATATATATATATATATATATATATATATATATATATATATATATATATATATATATATATATATATATATATATATGTATATATATATATATATATATATATATATATATATATATATATATATATATATATATATATATATATATATATATATATATGTATATGTATATATATATGTATATGTATATATGTATATGTATGTATATGTATATATGTATATGTATATATATGTATATATGTATATATATGTATATGTATGTATATGTATATATATGTATATGTACAGTGGGGGAAATAAGTATTTGACCCCTTGCTGATTTTGCAGGTTTGCCCACTTACAAAGAATGCAAAAATCTACAATTTTAATCATATGTACATTCTAACAGTGAAAGACAGAATCCCAAAGAAAATTCCAGAAAATCACATCATATGAATTTATTAAAATTGATAACCATCTGATGAGGAAAAACAAGTATTTGACCCCCTGGACAAACAGCAAGTATTCTGGCTCCTACAAGCCAGTTAGTCTTTCTTTAAGACACAGCCCCAATCCGAACCAATTATCTACATCAAATATACCTGCCTCACCTCGTTACCTGTATAAAAGACACCTGTGAACACCCAAACAACCAGCATCCAACATCACTACCATGGGCAAGACCAAAGAGCTTTCTACGGACATCAGGGACAAGATTGTTGATCTGCACAAGGCTGGGATGGGCTACAAGAGAATCGGAAAGCAACTTGGAGAAAAAGATCAACTGTCGGTGCAGTTATCAGGAAATGGAAGAAGCACCACACCATCGCCAACCTCCCTCGGTCTGGGCCTCCACACAAGATCTTGCCTCGTGGGGTGTCCCTGATCATGCGAACGGTGAGGAATCATCCCAAAACCACAAGGGGGAACTGATGAATCAACTGAAGGCAGCTGGGACCACAGTTATAAAAGAAACGGTTGGTAACACACTACGCCGTCATGGATTGAAATCCTGCAGCGCACGCAAGGTCCCCCTGCTCAAGAAGAAACATGTACAGGCCCGCATGAAGTTCGCCATTCACCACCTGGACGACTCAGAAGAGGCCTGGAAGAAGGTGATGTGGTCAGATGAGACCAAAATAGAACTTTTGGCCTCAACTCAACTCGTCGTGTTTGGAGGGCAAAGAACACCGAGTACAACCCAAAGAACACCATCCCCACCCTCAAGCATGGTGGTGGCAACATCATGCTTTGGGGGTGCTTTTCAACCAAGGGGACGGGACAACTCCATCGTATTGAGGGGAGGATGGACGGGGCCATGTATCGTGGAATTCTGGACCGACATCTCCTTCCCTCAGTGAGAGAGCTGAAGATGGGTCGAGGATGGGTGTTTCAGCACGACAACGACCCTAAGCACACCGCCAAAGCAACAAAAGAGTGGCTGAAGAAGAAGCACATCAAGGTTCTGGAGTGGCCTAGCCAGTCTCCAGACCTGAATCCGATTGAAAATCTTTGGAGGGAGCTTAAAATTCGAGTTGCCAGGCGACAACCTCGGAACCTGAATGATTTGGAGGCTGTCTGCAGGGAGGAGTGGGCCAACATCCCTGCCGAAATGTGCACAAACCTTGTCACCAACTAGAAAAAACGTTTGACATCTGTGCTGGCCAATAATGGCTTTTCTACAAAATATTAACATGGTGTTTGTCCAGGGGGTCAAATACTTGTTTTTCCTCATCAGATGGTTATCAATTTTAATAAATTCATATGATGTGATTTTCTGGAATTTTCTTTGGGATTCTGTCTTTCACTGTTAGAATGTACATATGATTACAATTGTAGATTTTTGCATTCTTTGTAAGTGGGCAAACCTGCAAAATCAGCAAGGGGTCAAATACTTATTTCCCCCACTGTATGTATATGTATGTATATGTATATATATGTATATGTATATATGTATGTATATATGTATATATATATGTATATATGTATGTATATATGTATGTATGTATATATATATATATATATATATATATATATATATATATATATATATGTATATATATATATATATATATACACACAAAAACACGAATAATATGTATTGCATTCAAAGTAAGCTTTATTTCAAGTCTACAGAAAAGGTTTTGGAAATACATTGTCAAAACTTACATCTTGCTTCTATAGAAACCAAAGATTTTAAGTTGCACAGTTGGCTATTGAGGTTGGCAAATTCAAATACTGTATTATTTGGGAAGGAAACTGATTGTGCTTGCAAGTTTTGTCATTTGGGGAAAGTGGGAAGTAAGTCCCATATCCTTTTTGTATTGTACACACTAAGAACAATTTAAATGTGACAATATGTCATGGAATGGCTCGACCCAACCCTGAAATGTTCTCTGTCAAATATTGGAATGGTTTTCTATTTTGATGTTTAAAGCGTAACTCTCGCCAAAATGCAACCTAGGGTCTTTTTGTGAATGTACAGAGTCAAACTTTCATTTAAAAGCATATTTGGATTGAAGCGCCACTTTTAAGATTTACCGTATTCTCGTTTTTCTATCAAATGGCCTTTTGAATGGGAGTCTAGCTTACCCAGTAAGAGCGTTCGCCCCATGTTGGCTGAGTCCTGCAGCGGCACATGTTCGAATCAGACCTGCTGCCCTTTGCTGCGTGTCATCCCCCATCACTCCCCCCCTTTCATGTCTATCCACTGCCATTAAAATAAAGGGAAAAAGCCCAAAGAAGAAAAGAGAAGAAAAAAAAAGGCTTTACCCTAAAGTTAATCAACTCATTGCATTGACTTTGAAATGTGTGGGAATGTATTTATGATTGAAATTCTGTCAGGTACAGCACTATCATTGAATGGATCTGCAATGCAAAACACTTTCATTGACATGTTTGTCTTTGAAAATGGGAAGTTGTTGCAAAACTTTGCACATCGTCGTTTCTCCCACTCATTTTTTCCCATCCCATTATTTCTCTCTCTCTCTCTCTCTCTCTCTCTCTCTCTCTCTCTCTCTCTCTGTGTGTGTGTCTGTGTACATCCCACCTTTCTCATCCTCTCATTCTTTGCTATCAGTTTAGAGAAAGAAATGGATTGTCTCCTCGCTCCAGCAATCAATTTGTGTCAGCACACCAGGTTTCTCTCTGGAAGTGCCAATGCTGGGAGAACACTTGGTATTCACAAAATGAAATAATGGGCCACCATAAATTCTGTAGATAGGTTCTGTCAGTTTCACTTATGTTTAGGGAGATCTCTACTAGATAACTCTTGATGGCATCTTCTATAGTGGTACCAGGGCTCCTGTGTGACTTCCCTCCTCTTGCACCTCCGTTTTCAAACCCTTATAGTACTGTATGTCTCTGGTGGTCTGTCAACAATAAACAACTGGCAGTGTGTAATGTCTGTCAATACCACTTGAGATACAATGAGTCTATTTAAAGCATTTTTTTTTCCTCATAGATTTGATAGTTACTGATTGAGGTTCTTTGATAATCTGCAGTTTTACCTTGGGTTCAGTAAGCTTAACTACTATCGCAACAGCCTCAACCCCATGATATTTCCTCAAATATTTACCAAACTAAACATGCTGTGATATGTTCTGAGCACTCTAAATATAGCAGTTTTTTCATATTTTCAAGTCAGAAAACAGCATCTAGGTAGACACATAGCAGTACATTCACTTAGTCATTGAAATTCATGAGGAGAGGGGTATAAAACAAGGCTAATTTTTCAAGAGCAGGTTCACAAGCACCAGGCCGTTTGTAAAGCCTGTTCAGATGAATACACGTGGAATAAATGTTAACTCTGCTGACAGGCTATTAATAAAAGGCGTCACTGTTTGATTTAGAGGCAAGGCGAGCGTATGTGCCCAGGGAGGTGGGAATGCTATAAGTGGGCACAGGGAGGAGAAGCCTTATCTCAGGCTAACTGATGTCTTTTGGGCTCCTTGACTCCCTCAGGTTGATTTGGACTTCTTTTTCACGAGTGGTACACGCCAGGGGGATTAGCCGGCCCAATCCGAGATCAGTGAAACAACAACAACGTTTAGATCGATTATATCCTCAAATGATTTATTAAGATGTACAGGAACTGGCTTGTTGGGAATTAAATTAGATTAACGATGAGAGTTAAACCAAGTGGGCAGATGAGGCGGGGGGATTGTTCATACCATCACACTCGCATACCTTGAAGAGCATTTGAACTGGTGGATGGTGATGATCATTAAGAAGCACCAGAGGTGGAAAGAGTACTAGAATATTGTACTCAAGTAAAAGTACTTTAGTACAAAAAAATGTACTTAAAATTCACAAGCAGCGCCTAGCAGTGGTTGGTCCACCAGAGAGCGTAGGAGGAGCTTACCAACAGAATCACTATTCAACTTGTGTGTGTGTGTGTGTGTGTGTGTGTGTGTGTGTGAAGTGGCGTACTGTTTTTTCCGGTCTCTGCGAGGTTTCTATGGCCGAACAAACAAAGAAAAGAGCGATGACTACAGACGTTGAAACTTCAAAAACAAGTGAAAGTGAGATTAAAAAAACCAAAACAGCTGCAATTAGCACGAAGAGAGAAGAAGAGAACGAAACAGAGATCTCCGAAATTGTGACATTAACTATTAGCATTTTGTCAGTTGCATATGTGCAGAATTTTTAGGATCAATTGTTACTTGCTTTTATTTATTTATATTTATTTATATATATATATATATATACCCTTTCCAAAAAATTTGAATATCATGGAAAAGTTTATTTATTTCCATAATTCCATTCAAAATGTTAAACTTCCATAGATTATAGAGTCAGGGCCCACAACTTAAACGATTTCAAGTATTTAGTTGTTTATTTGTACATAATTTGGGATTCCAGCTCATAAAACCTACGGAAACAGGATTTCAAAAAATTAGAATACTTTAAAGAAATCACCATTTACTTCTCAGTTTTTGCAGAAAAAAATAAATTAGGATCTCATCAAATCAATCAAAATATGGTACTTTCAAAACAATACGTCAATCTTCAATACTTGGTAGGGAATCCCTTTGCCTTAATCACTGCCTCGATGCGCCGTGGCATTGAGGAAATCAGCCTGTGGCATTGCCTGGGAGTTATGGAAGCCCAGATTTCCTTGATGCTTGCTGTCAGCTCTTCTTTGTTTTTGGGTCTGGTACCCCACATTTTCCACTTGATAATACCCCAAAGATTCTCAATGGGGTTTAGGTCTGGTGAGTTAGCTGGCCAGTCGAGCACTGTGTGGCATGGGCATCAAACCAGGTTTTGGTGCTTCTGGCGGTATGGGCAGGGGCCAGGTCCTGCTGGAAGATGAAATCTGCATCTCCATAGAGATCCTCAGCAGAAGGAATCATGAAGTCCTCTAAAACATTCTGGTAGACTGATGCGGTGACCTTGGATTTAAGAAAGCAGAGTTTACTAACACCTGCACTGGACATTGCACCCCAAATCATGACTATGGATATTTCACACTGGACCTCAAGCAGCTTGGGTTCTGTTCCTCACCCGTCTTCCTCCAAACCCTTGGACCTTGATTCTCGAATGAAAGGCACACTTTACTTTCATCGGAAAAGAGGACCTTGGACCACTGGCCAACAGTCCAGGCCTTCTTATGGTGATTTCTTCACAGTATTCTAATTTTTTGAAATCCTGTTTTGGTAGGTTTTATGAGCTGGAAGCCCAAATTATGTACAAATAAACAACCAAATACTTGAAATCGTGTAAGTTGTGGGCCCTGAATCTATAATCTATGGAAGTTTAACGTTTTGAATGGAATTATGGAAATAAATAAACTTTTCCATGATATTCTAATTTTTTGGTGTTGTATATATATGTATGTATGTATGTACAGTACAGGCCAAAAGTTTGGACACACCTTCTCATTCAATGCGTTTCCTTTTTATTTTCATGACTATTTACATTGTCGATTCTCACTGAAGGCATCAAAACTATGAATGAACACATATGGAATTATGTACTTAAATAACTGAAAACATGTCTTATATTTTAGATTCTTCAAAGTAGCCACCCTTTGCTTTTTTATTTATAAGGGAAAAACTTCCACTAATAAACCCAGACAAGGCACACCTGTGAAGTGAAAACCATTTCAGGTGACTACCTCATGAAGCTCATTGAGAGAACACCAAGGGTTTGCAGCGTTATCAAAAAAAGCAAAGGGTGGCTACTTTGAAGAATCTAAAATATAAGACATGTTTTCAGTTATTTCATACTTTTTTGTTAAGTACATAATTCCATATGTGTTCATTCATAGTTTTGATGCCTTCAGTGAGAATCTACAATGTAAATAGTCATGAAAATAAAGAAACACATTGAATGACGAGGTGTGTCTAAACTTTTGGCCTGTACTGTATGTATGTAATTTTTTTTTTCTTTCACAATAAAATTATATTTTAGGGTGGACTTTCATTTGTGATGCTTAAAAACTTCTGGAGGCTGAAAGCAAAAATAATTGAGAAGAAAAAATGTCTATTGAAAAAGGCCTGTGGTGGTGCCTGTAATCAGCAGGTCTCAAACATAGGCTATTGAGGCAGTGTTGATGCTTGGAGCGGTTAGTTTACTAAGCAGGGAAAGAGGCTGATGTTTACCTCTTACTGCCCCAAACACTTCTCTGTATAACCTGCTGTGTTTCCCCACTGACCTGAAAAACCCAGTGAGCAGAATTGCCCATCTGCTGGTCTGCTGGCGTCTAGTGCAGCCCTGAGATTAAGAGATCAAGGGAGCGCATGTCTTTCCTCACCCCGCCTGCGAGCTAAGGTTATGGGAGTATCCTATGTGTGCTAGGTCACTGTGAAAATGTTTGATAATTTGCCGTCAGGCCTGTGAGAGCAAATGCTACAATTTATATTCTATATTATTATGATATAATGATCCTTCTTTTACCATGTTATTTCAGGGTAAACATCATGTAAATAGCAGCCCATGAAATTAATCTTTAACTTTATTGTACATACCCTGCAGCAATAAGCAGTGGGGTGAAATAATGTGATGTACCACATTTCCATACAGAGAGAGGTGGGAGGCAACTAAGAATTTAGTTTTTGGGGGGATGGGTGGGTGGGTGAAGAGAAGATAAGTTCAAAGCCACGTGGAATGTGCATAGCAATCCATTACACTGTCATGGTGGGGAAAGAGATGGTAGGCCCATTCTCACCAGGAGAATGTGCCAATTATTAGATAATGTTCAGAGCAAGCCGTAATGGATTAAAGCTTTGCAAGAGTCGGGACGCTCTTCAAATGAAGATGGTTTGATTAGCATACGCTACACGTTTTGAGGTTGAGCAGAGGATTTCAGCCCCTCTCCTAACCTTTGTTTGCAAAGAGAGAAATGCATTGTCAGAATCAGAAATGCTGTGTCTCCTTAAAGTTTAATACCACAAAAATGTCTTTGTGCATTCTAACAAATCTTCACTAGTGGTAACCATATCTTTTTAGTAAAGCTACAGAAATTTACATTTTTGAGTTACAACCTGGCCAGATACATCTTACTTGGGTGCTTAAATTTCAGTCAGGACCACTTTAGTCAAAGAAGATTTGCACTAAGATATTTGGCAGCATGGCTCTTTTCTGGGACCTCCCTGCCCTTCCACGTGCATACATGGACAACAAGGTTACTCTGCTGTGTGGCATTGCCTCTGGTACAATGAGGTATTTATTTTAATAATTTTTTGAACTGCCAGAGCTGACGCCATTGGGCATTGTGATTGAAAAAATGTAAATTACTCCATCATTGTTATTGCGGTTTACCTCCTGCCCTGACTTTTCCTAAATACGCCATCTGCTGTAATGGAGAGAAATTTGGCGTTTTCAGATTCTCTCTGATGTTGTTTCATTACCTCTGCTATATAGTGCATAAACTATTTGGCCTGCTTTTCATTTCTGTATGTTGATCCACAGCAGTTCCTTTATGTTGATCCAAACTGCAAAAACAAAAATCAAATTAATTAAAAATAAATTCAATACAATCATGTTATCCAATTGTAACCTTCCTTAGCACTTTTCCTCAATTATACTTTGTATTGTAACTGTACTTAGCCACATTACATATCTGCAAATAATGACAACTTATACAAATTTCATTGTGCTGTCTTTTGGAAGGCTGGCTCACTCCTGCCAAAACTAGCCACATACTGGCTAATTAATTAGCCTGAGGCAAACGCTAGCTACCTGTAAACATAAGTGACGGCTGGCATTCTGGTGGATGCGTGTGTGTGTGCGCGTCGGTGTATGTTTGTGAGTGCTTGTGTAGGACCGCCCCCCGCGAGGCTCCAATGCGCAGACAGCAGAGGAACAGAAGGAAGCAGCTTCTCCAAAATGAAGACTGAAAAACAGAACTATTTTGGTACAAACATTTACCTGGCGTGTGGCTGATAGCCCTCTTACATTTGGCGCCTGGCGAGTGTTAATTATGGATCTTGGCCACATAGCCGTAAGCAGAGGGGAAAAAAAAATTAGCCCAGCCACATTAAAATAGAGATGGTGGAGGATGTGCACAGCTTCTGTGGTCAGTGTAGCACCTTCAGTTATAATAGACGCCCTCTGCTGCTGGCATGTTGCAGCAGACATGTAGCATCGCGACCGTATTTCATGTATTTTGGCCGTGAGGCAGGGAGAGCACACTCCAGCAGAGGGCAGCAGCAAAGACCTCCGATAGGGTACAGAAGAGAGCAGCAACATGACATCATGACTTCAAAGAGAATAACCGATTGGGTTTAGGAAAAGAAGAAAGCGACTGTTGAGTTTAGGAAACATGACACGCGGGACACGATCCCCGGTCTTCCATGAAAGTCCTGTGTTTTACCCATCCGCCACCCAGACCAACCTCCCTACATGGATTTTCGCCCTTTCATACTACTCGCTATGGTGCAAACGCAAGGTAATGTAAGTCAATGGAGGCCAAACAGCGTTGATAAACATGCTAAAAAGCGAGTGTCTTGATAACACGCCAAAAATAGCATACAAATTGGCATGTCATACATACACCACTTCATGAGATCAGTCTGAGAGCAGGCATCAACAACAAACACGGCATGAAAAGAAGCAGTTGGGGTAGAGGCAGTTGCAAGGGGCTTGCAGAGGAAGCAGCAAGGATAGGCAGGCTAAAGTAGCTTATATATGGCACCCTGTAAGAGATTTGCCATTTTGATGCATAGAAGGGAATCTGCTAGTCCATCAGCTGATGGATGCCAAATCAGCTGATTCATCAGATGTAGCTCGGATGTGAGCTGACCGTGTGGCCTGCCTTAACTAACGTTATGCTCAATTACTGGTCTAAAGTAGGACTGAGATGATCAATTTATCAATTACTCAAACAGCAGAACATAAAGTGACAACTATTTCGATATTTCATTTTGTTTAAAATGTGTATTAAGAAAATGGCAAACATTACATGTAGCTGATTCCAGTTCTTCATATATAAAAAGTTGCTGCTTTTCTCTGTTTTATAGAATTGTAACTTGAATATTTTTTTGGGTTTTTATTTTGAAGAAATCCCCTTGTCACCAAATTGTAATGGGCATTTTTAACTACTTTCTGATCTTCAGCTCAACACAAGATTTATCGAAGAAATTATCAACAGATTTACCAATCATGAGTTATTGTTAGTTGCTCCAATTTATAGACTGATCTTATTGTGTGTGAATGAAACGTCCTATTTTGTGTATACATGAATATCAGAAACATTGTATATGAATAAACTAAAGAGAAGAAGTAGGGGTATCGTACTAGATTAACTACTGATATATGAACATTTTTATGAGGACACTGTTGCACTCTTGAATATAAGTCTTGTTTGCTGCCCTTTTTAGTGCAGCACTTTCCTCTGTTGAGCTTCACAAATAAGGAATTGTTTAAAATATTTAAAACAAATTTAAAAACCCTCAAGACCTCAATGCCACCAAGCTCTCAGTAGCATTAATAATTAATAAATGCAAGTATGTTGTCATTTTGGTTCCAATACTATAACCATGCTACTACTAATAAACTATAAATAATATATAGCTACTGTACATTAGTATAGTAAATGATAGTAAATTCCTTTGGGCGATTTAATATCTCTGGATTTATTTAGATTTCTGTGATAGTAATAACTGGCACTGAATTTCTCTGTCACAATTGAATTGTTACAGAGCAGCAGTTGGAATGGCGGTCTCTGTATCTGAAACCTAATTTGAATTTACATAAATGTTCAGCTGCCAACAATACCCAACATTACTGTGGCCTAAATCTCATTTCCTGTAAAGTTAAAGGCCTTTTTTTTTATTTTTCATTATCACCTTTAGTAAGTAAATCAATCATCTGATATCTGTGCCACACCCTTGGACTTGTTTTCATGAGACAGTCTTCTGAGATCACACACCACTGATCCACCCATGGCAATTGTTGATTCTAATGCAGCAGGTCTCCTTTCACCACAATATTGTCAGGCTCCCATAAAAATGCCATTCTGCTAAATGAGATGCATTAGGGGAACATACTCTGCATCAGCTCCCTTTTAAACTGCGGTGATTAACACATCTTCTTTAGCAGTGCTTAGAGGGAGTGGCTGCTTTCATTTTGCCCTGCAGTTAATTAGCCTCTTGGGAGACAATTTATCATTATCTTTAAGCAGTAAATGGTGACCATAATGACAATGATATTTCACAATTCTTAAAAAGAAAATGTTTTTGACTTTTGATGAGGTCTTTGTGTTAAGGCAGCAAACAGAGCGTTCTATTGCATACTCTTTAAAATGTGAAGAGCTCATTGCCCTTTCACCATCAAACAAGACAGTCATTAGGATTCATTCATGAGCACCTTGAATATCTGTTTCAAATTTCATGCCAATCCATCCCATAGTTGTCAAGATATTTAAAAAAACAAAAAGTCAAGCTCCTGGTGGCGCTAGAGTGAACGTAAGGGGATCACCAAAGTCAATAGGCTTTATTCTCTGGGGATCATGAATGTTTCTACCAAATCTGGGCCGGTTAGCTTAGTTGGTAGAGCAGGCACACACATAGAGGATTATTCCTCGATGCAGAAGGTCCAGGGTTAGAGTCCGACCTGTGACGGTTTTCTTGCGTGTCTTCCCCCTCTCTCTCCCCTTTCATGTCTGAGCTGTCCTATGATTAAAGGTGGAAATGCCCATAAAAAATCTTTAAAAAAGAAAAGAATATGGAATCCTTTTCAGCTTAATAGATGGGACTTTCAAATTGCCAAATTACTTACTTAAACAAATGTTTGTTTATATTGTACAATGGAAACTTGTCAAATATCACTTTAACCCCTTTGTAGTATATCCATGAATTAGCCTCTCACAGTAAATGTACAGGAAAAGTGATGGAACAAGGGTGTAGCAAATGCTCTTGAATGCTGTAAGGCTCTTTTTTTATTTGAGGCAGGAACTCATCAAGCCTGTTGCCAGTGTACCCCCCCTAGATGAAAATTAGGCAAGATAATGAAGCAGGATCTATATATTAAGAAGATACATATACAGCAAAAATCATGTTACAGTTGGAAGCCCAATTGATTGATGAGCCTGGCTTTCCAAGGGCTATCAGAGGCAGATACTGTATACAGTGTGATCAGCTGCATTTTAATTAAAGCATTTATTCATTGGGAAATACTCTGCTCCACTAAACCAACTCAGCCTGTGCGCAAACATGATGAACTAATGCCTTTAATTGAGGTGACAGCCAGCAGCATGTCAGCATCTTATAATGGCCCCCAAGGACAAACACATATTCAGGCAAATCCATGAACTATGCAATTATCAAAACGCACACAAGAGTAAAAGCACAGACAGTAAGAAAAGTGCCATAAAATCCAGAATTGTTGCAAATCTCAAAACGCATGCAGAAGGGAAATGCAAATGTGACTAAGGGACACGTGCTGAAAGAGAAGAGACAATGAAAATGTTGAAATTAAAACACGAGGAAAAACACAAACAAAAAGAAAAAATCTATCAAAATGAGCTGATGCGTTAAAGGTGTACTAGGTAGCCAGGGGGGGGGAAATGGTATGAAAGAGCTTAACTAGTTTGACTTCGAATCTGAAAGAAGTAGACATGCATTTAAGAGGGCAATAAAAGGTGCAGTAAATTAACAGCAAACAGATCAAAGAAACATACTTTATATCAACTCAAAGGAACAAAAAAAAAAAAAAAAAAACCTGAGGACATGGGGGGAATGTTATAAGACACTTCAGGAGTGGAAATATCACAGGGATATCTCCAATTTTTAATTGTAAGATGGACAATGGGAGCTGTAATTGGCAACGAAAATGAACAAAAAGTCTTAACAGTCGGTAGGTATTCAAAATACAAAAAGGCTTGTAACAGTTGAAGGGGTAATCCTAGATCCACTGAATAAAACTTAAGTAAATACAATATATTTAAGAAATCTATTTACTTTAAGTCCATTCCAGTTAGCTATATAAGTAAAGTTTTTAGTTTTTTTCCTTCCAAAATAATATTAAAGTTATCTTCTACAATGCAACTCTCGTCAAGGTCTAAATACCAACAATCTGCTAACAACGCGTCCTGTTGCTGTTATTCAGTTATTGTTATAGTAGTCTCGCATTGTCAGACCTTCCTTCACAACGCTACAGAGGAGGGTCTGGCTAGTCCACGTAGCATTCCGGGATGGGATAAAAAAAGTGCTCTGGTTTATTGACATGTAGGGCTGCAACGAATGAATTTCATAGTCGATTAATCTGTTGATTTCTTTCTCGATTAATCGATTAGTTGTTTGGTCTGTAAATTGTCGAAAAAATGTGGATCAGTGTTTCCCAAAAGCCCAAGATGACGTCCTCAAATGTCTTGTTTTGTCCACAACTCAAAGATATTCAGTTTACTGTCACAGAGGAGAGAAGAAACTAGAACATATTCAAATTTAAGAAGCTGGAATCAGAACTTTTCTCATGAAAATGACAGATTAATCGATAAAATAGTTGCCCAATAATTTTTAATAGTTGACAACTAATCAATTAATTGATTAATCTTTGCAGCTCTATTGACGTCTTTAAACCAACCTCAATTGTCGTGGACGGCGCTAACCGCCAGACAGAGCCAAGGTGCCGCTGCAAAATAGCCTCGGGAAGGAACTTGTTTAGGTGGAACGTGTACGTTCAAATGTTGTTTTACTCGTGCAATAGGGGTGGGCGATATGGACAAAAAATAATATCTCGATATTTTTTCCGATTTTGACGATAACGATAATTAGACGATATCCTTTAAAAATGTGTTTTTAAAAGTCTGAGTTACTTAATCACTGATGATAATAATGGGCACAATGTTGAATGAAAACAGTTCTTATTTATTTTCTTTAAAATGTAAGTAAGTAAAAACAATTCAAAGACAAAATACTACTATACTAATACTAATTGAACTAGTGTAGGAGCATTGAACTCTGAGTACACATTCAGTTGTTCACCTCTGCTGTAATGTAAATTGTGCAGCATACAAGCAAGATGAAATCATAATAATAAACAAAGGGCTCTGTTCTGTAACATATTGCACACAACCATGTCCTTATTAGAAGCAGTCCTGGAGCTGTGATAGGGCAGTGTCAGGCCAGGTACTGATAGTCCTTCTACTTGGCTGTATAGTCCTTCTGACCGGGACTTATGCTGGGATCAGAAAATAGTTGGATGTGATCTGACTGGCCCAGGTGAGGGAGAGGAGCAGTTCTGTGTGCTTTCTTGATGTTAGAGTATACACGGTCTAGTGTGTTCTTCCCTCTAGTAACACAATCTACATGCTGGAAAAAGCTGGGGGAGTACGGACTTTAAGGACGCCTTGTAAAAGTCCCCTCCAGGTGATCGCGCTGCAGTGTATTCACTATGGTTAGCAGTGAGCCAAACTTGTGCTAACGTTAGCATCGGGGGCTATGTAGACGGCAGTGTGCTGTTTTTGTAGTAAATAAAATGGCCTGTATATTACCGACAGGGCTCCAGGTCAGGTGAGCCGTGCTGGGCAACTATCCTGCTGTTGGTACTCCATTCATTGTGCACAAAAATGCAGTCCTCCACCTCTGGTCTTGTCTGAGTTATTTTCTCATCCTGCCGGTAGCTAGCTCGGCCTGCTAGCGCTGACAACAACCTGCAGCGCCCGGTCTGGCTGTGTCCTCCGGGATGCTATGAGCCGCCTGGAAGGCTCTCGTAATGGCTGTGTTGTATCGTAGTCCTATTGATTAGTTAAGTGTGGCTGTACTTGTTTAAATATACACCGACAGGAGAGCTAGTGGATGAGGAGAGCTCAATCCACTGACTGTTTTAAAAAAGGCCTTAAGACATTTCTCTTTTGCAAAGCTTTTGGTCCCTTTTAGATGTTTTATTTTTATTTTTTTTTATTTTTGTATTTTAAACTACTTATCTTTTTGGTTTTTTATCATTTTTATTTCTAACCTGTAGCACTTTGAGATCTCTGATGAAAAGCGCATTATAAATTAAATGTATTATTATTATTATTATTATAGTAGCCGCTGCACAATTGCGCGCTGCCATCTTTGTTGACATTAGTGAATGTGTAGTGTTCCAATGCATGTTTTGAAGTGTTTTTTTCGGAGTAATTTAAATACTCGATAATGTCAATTTGCACATCGTTAACACAACAATGACGATATTATCGTAAACGATATATATCGCCCACCCCTATCGTGCAACAGTAAACTCAGATTGGACAGATAGTCTAGCTTGCTGTCTGGATTTACCCTGTAGAGATCTGAGGAGCAGTTAACCATAGTCCTCATGAATCAACCAGAGTTTGAGATTCCAACACAAAAAGTGGAAGGTAACTGACATCCGGAAGAATTTCCGGCGACACAGCAGCAATCCCGGAAGTGGAACGTCGTGGATGTAGACTATTGTTATAAAAAACTACTCAGAGATAGGCCTGTTTTTATTTTATAAAGGCTATTTATTTTAGATAATTTTACATGTTTTGCAGCTGTATATTTTCAAACAGGGAAGAAAACCCTGTCTTTGCGTTTTATTTGATTACAGTCCATTTTAATAAGTGTTTGACATCTCACATGTGGCTTTGACTTACAACTGAACATTTAGGCCACTTAAGAAACTTAGAAAATACAGAGATGATTTTTGGTCCATATCGCCCAGCCCTAGTAACAACATGGCCTTGACTGATTCATGTTATTACCCAAGACTGCTTTTCTACTTAAATTCTTGCAAATGCAAAATACACTGTTTTAATCAACTTTAAGATGCTTCTTCTGTTTGACAGCGTAATCAAAATCTGTGGTTCATTATTGGTAGAATATTGCCTCTGGCTTTGTTTTATAGAATATTGACTACAATAGTGCTCTTTGAATGGAATTAAAAAATAAGACCTTGTAATGGCAGCATGGTTCTTCTTTGTGATGATGTGGTATTGCACAGAATTCAAGATGGGAGTGATAGGCTGAAATTAAAATGTCAACTCGTTATCTCGTTTAGCGCACACAGTATCAAACATGGTGGAAGAATGGAACAAAAAGATGCATTTCACTGTTGAAATTTGCTTTCAAACCCAAAGTATTTTTCCAGATATGAGCATTTAGATATATATATCATAGTGTCTAACCTTGTATGAACTAACAACATATTTCTGAAACTTTAGAAATGAACGGCAGCTGATGCCGCATAGCATAGCAATCATTTGCTGTCAAAGTGCTATTCCACAGTATATGGCTGTGCTTGTGGAGTCACAGTGCTTGACTCACTCAGCCATCAAAATAATAAGTAATATATTTTGTATATTTGTGTGGTTGCTGGCCATTTTCTCAAGCATGTACATGCATGTTTGTGTGTGTTTCTCCAGGTGGCATCAGTATCCAAATTTACAAGATTGCTTGTCACGACAATTACAAAACTAAAACTTTAAAGCTCAGCTAGCAGCCTAAAAAGGCTGCAATGTTTGTCCAAAATGTATAGTAAGTGGTCCATGCTCTGTGAAGTATGAATGTGCTCATTAAATTTCATGGCAAGCTTCCAGTTAGATTTGGATATTGCTTGTGTACAAGTAGTTCAGCCAGATGCAGCTGGTGCTCGGGCAAAAAAGACAAAACAATTGAACTTCTAGGGACTGTAAGTAGTGCAACAAATTTAGTGGAAATCAAGGCATTGCTTTTTGAGAGTTCTTGAAAAGGACTAAAACTTGGTAAAGGAGAAGATTTGACCTGATGACCACTAGATGGAAGGTCAGGGTATCAAAAAAATAATTAAACATTATCATCCGGAGTCCATGACTATTCAAATTAGATTCATGGCAATCTGGTCAATAGTTGTTGACAAATCTTTTCCTAGACTGTTGGAGTGTTAGAGTGTTGGACAGAATGGACAGACTGAACGATCTGCTGTTTGAGATCCATCTGTCCAATTTTCCAAACGCAGTCATTACATTTGTTGTCACTGTTATAAGTAACAGTAAATATGTAAAACATTGGAATTACTATGATTGTGCATCAAGTATATACTGTAAAAACACCATGCATGTAGACAAAATGCATAGTCTGTGTCTACAAAGAGGTGTTTGAAATGACTGCAGTACATTTTCAGCTATTTATATGATTCATAGCTTTAGCAGTCGCTTTATTTATTTATTTAAAATCTTTTATTTAATAGAGCAGCTGGAGAATGACAGAATATACATAGAGAGAGAGAGCGAGAGGGGAGATGATGTGCAGCAATGGGGAGATTGAGATAATGTAAAAAGCTTATGCTGAAAAGGGGAGGTGATAGAGAATGTTGTATGAACTGTGTGAGTGTAAGGTGTCTCTTTTGACCAAATACCTCGATCGCAACAATATTGTGGTGTTGACTATTGGTGCTTTCACAAAATATTTACTAAATGAGATTTTTGATGAATAATCATCAGTAATATGGATATAATAACTAAGTGGGCAAAGGCAAATAATAGAACAGTCTGGTAAGTTCATAAAATGACATTACTTTACTGTAATGCAGCCTTCAAAACCAGAAAAAGATAACACTTATGCCATATTACGATATCCAAAATCTAAGACGATATCTAATCTCATATCACGATATCGATATAATATCGATATATTGCCCAGCTCTATGGTAAACAGTTTGTTTTATTGTTGTTAAAATAATAAGGTGTCCTCTTTGGACCATATGTCCCAACACAGTCAGCAGAACTAAAGGGTGATGCAGTGTAACCCTTTTCACAACTTCCATTTCCACTTCTAAAAGGCTGTTAACAGTAAGTCTATGGTGTATAGTGCATGTACCATAATGATATAGAACCATACAGTGTACAGGCGTGCCTACGGGTGTGTCATACCATATCATTCATGATAATACTTTGTTATATGATAAAAGAAATTGTCATCACGATATTTAGGGTATTGTCACTTATTTACAACTGTACAGCAGACTGAATGGCTTTAGTCGTGTGGAAGTGGTTTGATAACATCAGAGAAAAAGAGCAAAGGTAACACACACAACCTGCTCAAGTAACGTTATCTACTACATTAACCGTGAGAACAGTTTCGTCAAAATCGGATTAGCAGTAACCTTAATGTTAAATTCTAAAAAACATATTTTATTAAACATATTTTATTAATCTTTTCCGTCAATCAATTCTATTTGTTACATGAAACCATACAGTATACGTTTACAATTAGGGCTGCTAATCGATTTGAAATATTTAATCGCATGATTGTCCGTAGTTAGCTCGCGATTTATCGTAATTGTTTTTAAATCTGTTCTAAATGTACTTTAAAAGGGATATTTTTTGTGTTTAATGCTGTTGATGTTTCTAATTGTGTTAATTTTGACAGCCTTATTTATAATATATTTTGGCTAAATGATTACAATTTGAAATGCTTAATCTTAAATCGTATGTTTGTAATGGTATGTGCGAAGACATTTATAAAGACTCTAAATTATTGTTTTGATTAGAAAATTATTGTTTTCATCAAGGCTTATGTATCAGGTTATTATTTTTAGCCATATTGCCCAGCTCTGCCATTTTGCTGTGTTGAACTGGAAATGAGACATGGCATGCAGACAAGTGTGGGCCTTGATGGGGTTTGTGCTTGTTGTCCTGCTGTACAGTGTACAGTACCTGCAATGTGGGAGTCTGTTCTTATTTCTACCTGTCAGGCGCTTTTGTATTCTTTTTACACTCGTAGGAGGCATCTTTTGTGTGCATGTGTGTGCTGTGTTCACATGCACAGCAGCACACTCCACACTTATCTGTTCATACTTTACGTCACTGTAACACTTTGGAGTGTTTTTATAATATGAGCGTCCAAAACTTGAAACTTATTTTCTGTCTATGCCACTTTTTTGCTTCTTAGTTTTAAATCTTCCTGTAATATATCTGTAATGCTTGTGCCCCGAAGCTAGATATAAGCTAGATACAAGTCTCTTTAGAGAATCACTGCAGCAATGAGGGCTTCTACAGTAATTCATAGCCTTGACATGGAAGAGTAACCCGTAACCCATTGCATGTCTTGCTGTGATGGAACCACGTGTAAAGTTAGTGTGCTATCAAATTATTCCATTAAGTATCTGCCACTTCACCTGTCACTTATGATTTGTGGAGCTTTTACAGACACGCATGAGACACACAGAGCACACTTGTCTCTTACTGTTCAGCACATTTCACATAGGTTTCATATAGTTTAATAGGCATCTAACACCATAAATGTGCACATTTAGAGATTTTTGTAGCTGTAGCCTTGGTTCTATGTACTGAAAGTGCACATTGAAAACTTGTATTGGGACTTTTTGTCAAGGGTTTTCAAAGCCATGAGAAAGCTTTGTTTTTATAACCTGAAAATGACTATGCAAATCCACAAAACTAATAGTTGATAACCAGAATAAGAAGATCATTCTGAAGCTTTTTTGCACGTTTTATACAAGGTTTCAAGAGGACTATTCGGAGGGCAGAATCAAATTGTGAAGTGTAGAAAAAGTGATTGAATTAAAAAAAAAAAAAAGTTTTATGTAGAAAACCAAATTTCAACCGAATCCCGTACAGCCTTCTGCTTGTGCTTGGAGCCATATACTTAAGTTTCTGTGGTCTGTGATAGTCTGACCAAAGGATGCTTGTCTTGATGTTAGCCCTTGATGTGTGAAAGAGAACTACAGGCCATCTGCGAGTACACTGCAGTTGCCACCCACACAACATCAGTTTGGGGCTGACAATAGGCTTGGTGGGAAAAACTCATGCAGAACATTTTAGCATCAGTGCCTTATGCTCCATATTCAGATGCTCCCCTGTATTGTATGTACATTGAGTCTGTGAAAGGAAATGTTGCAATGCAGCAGACTTACAGTATATAACAGTGGTTTTCAAATTTTTTTTGTCCCTAGGCACATCCTTATGAAATTTCCAGGGCACATTTTTTATTTAGTTTTTTACTCAAAATATTGATTAATACTTCTTCATAAATATAGTATATTTGAATGTATGTAGAGGCTATATTGCATGATAGCAGACCCAGAGCCGTTTAGGCACACCATGCTCATCACTAAAAATATTGCTGAATGTATGTCCCTTTACAATAACCTACGTTGTTTCAGTCAATTTGGAAGGGCTAATAATTATAGTGTTTTTGTTTTTTGTTACTTACATAGGAAGGGGCCAATTAATGACTGTGTCCGAGAGCAGAATGTTTTCATCCGAGACGGGACCGAATGTTAATCTGCATAAATGGCATGACCAAAATGTAAACCTTTTTGCCGTTATTACTTTACCCCACAAAATACCAACAATCACCAAAAATGTGAGGGATAGCTAAATCACAAAACACATTCAGATTAATCAGGCCAGCTAGGGTCCCTTTGTATTGCTGCAGGTCTTGGGGTCTATGTGTCCGAACGTATGCCTAATTTCCCAGTGGATCCAAGCTGGCTTGCTGTTGGAGCTGACCACATGGTCCATCCATCCATCCATCCATCTTTGTCCGCTTATCCGGTATCGGGTCGCGGGGGGAGCAGCTCCAGCAGGGGACCCCAAACTTCCCTTTCCCGAGCAACATTAACCAGCTCCGACTGGGGGATCCCGAGGCGTTCCCAGGCCAGGTTGGAGATATAATCCCTCCACCTAGTCCTGGGTCTTCCCCGAGGCCTCCTCCCAGCTGGACGTGCCTGGAACACCTCCCTAGGGAGGCGCCCAGGGGGCATCCTTACCAGATGCCCGAAACACCTCAACTGGGTCCTTTTGACGCAAAGGAGCAGCGGCTCTACTCCGAGCTCCTCACAGATGACTTAGCTTCTCACCCTATCTCTAAGGGAGACGCCAGCCACCCTCCTGAGGAAACCCATTTCGGCCGCTTGTACCCTATATCTCATTCTTTCGGTCATGACCCAGCCTTCATGACCATAGGTGAGGGTAGGAACGAAAACTGACCGGTAAATCGAGAGCTTTGCCTTCTGGCTCAGCTCTCTTTTCGTCACAACGGTGCGATAAATTGAATGTAATACCGCACCCGTAGGTGATGATGCCATCAGGACCACATCATCTGCAAAGAGCAGCGATGAGATCCCCAGCCCACCGAACTGCAACCCCTCTCCACCCCAACTACGCCTTGATATCCTGTCCGTAAATGTTACAAACAGGATTGGTGACCTGGGAAATTGACAATGATCCCCCATCATCCTCCAGCTCTGCCTCTAATGTATTAGTCGGATTCAGGAGTTCCTCAAAGTGCTCCTTCCACCGTCCTATTACCTCCTCAGTTGAGGTCAACACTGTCCCATCCTTACTGTACACAGCTTGGATGGTTCCCCGCTTCCCCCTCCTGAGGTGGCGAACAGTTTTCCAGAAGCACCTTGGTGCCGACCGAAAGTCCTTCTCAATGTCTTCTCCAAACTTCTCCCACACCCGCTGCTTTGCCTCTTTCACGGCAGAGGCTGCAGCCCTTCGGGCCCTTCGGTACCCTGCAACCGCCTCCGGAGTCCTCTGGGATAACGTATGCCGGAAAAACTCCTTCTTCAGTCAGTCGGCCACATGGTGCGTTATAATAATGACAGGAAAAAGATGTTTTTTTAACATAAAACTGGAGTATGTGGACTGTAGTGCAGGGAAAAATAATATTTATTGCTGCTCTTTTTCGACCGTGACTGCCCGTTAGTTTGTGTTGCATCATGCAGCTGCCAGTGTTGATGTTCTGTCTCTATTTGGGTCTGTTAGATTTGACCGCTTTTTGGATTGGGTCTATTTGGACTGAGTCTGAATGTCTGAAGTCCCTGTCTGGTTGAGTCTCTGTTTTAAGAAACAAATTAATCAATACACATCAGGTTTAAGTAGTCTGTAGTTTGAGTAGTTTGAAGGGTTTAGTATACAGTATACGGGTTTGTTTTGGATCAGGTCCATCATTTTGGACTGATAGTCTGTGTAGTCATTTCAGACTAGAGGCACATCTGTCAAAACTACTTCTAGAAACGCACTCTTGAAAATGGGGTTTTGGGACGTTGAGGCATTATAGGTATTCTCAGTTCAATCAGAAACCCATGTAGGTCTAATATTACATTAATAGATTTCTAATGGAGTTCCACCATACATTACTATGGCTCTATTTTCCTTCATGTCACTCTATGCAGTTCACTCTCTCTTTCTCTGTCTGGGACACAAACTGCAGACTCCTACACAGACTTGCCCACCTGTCATGACAGCCATGACAGCATTTGAAACGTGTTGCTTTTCCATAGCAGCTCCTATGTTCATTAATCTTATCCCTTGAGACTGCTCCATGCCTCCTCCACACTCTCCTCCTGGCCACAGCGGAGCCTTCATGGGGCCTTTTGTAGTCCCGATGTTGAGTCTCTGTTTCCCACAACAGCCTCAGGCACATACTATACGTTAGAGAACTGTTTCCAGGGGAATGTGGGATAGTTGGTTGCAGTTGCCTCACTACATCCTTATTCGTGTCCTCACCTTGATGCATGGCACCCAATGGGCTTTTACCCTCCTTTTCAACTCACTAGGTGGTCTGCAGCACTGACATGTCTAACTCAGTGGAAATGACTCTTCAAGGGCTGCAAAAGCCCTTAGAGATGCAGCCATTTTCTTTCATGAGAAATCCTCCTGTCAGTGTCACAGTCAGTCAGAGAGCAAAGGAGGGCTGAAACGCAGAGTTGTCGCCTTCAAAGGAGAAAGTTGGAGAGTTCCTGAGGGTTCAACCAAAACTATACTGACCAACTAGACTTAAAAGGAAGGACCAAGATGAGCTATGTGAAACGTACAATATGTAATTTTCTGGATGTAAACACAGACTTTTGATTACATTGTGAAGTTGCGTGGGATCATGGCAGTTGTTATCTTCATTGATACCACCTTGGCCAATTAAAATGTATCTGTTCACGTACAAGTTAATCTATTAGGGGTGGCAGTAGCTCAGTCCGTAGGGAGTTGGGTTGGGAACTGGAGGGTCGCCAGTATGGTACGGTATGGACCAAAGTACAGAGTGTGGATTGGTAGCTGGAAAGATGCCATTTCACTTCCTGGGCACTGCCAGATGCTCTTGAGCAAGGCACCGTACCCCTCCAACCGCTCAGGGTGCTGGTCCAGCACTGGTAGCCCACTCACTCTGACATCTCTCCATTTGTGCATGAATAGGTCCTGAGCGTGTCTGTGTGTATTTCAGGACTGTGTGTAGTGATTTCAAAAAGCAGAGTGTAAATTGTAATTTCCCCACTGGGGATCAATAAACAGTATAAATTATAAATTAAAGTATTACTCACAAAGCGTTTTGTAACATTTATTCATGTCATTCTAATAAAATAGGTGCAGTCTTTCCCACATAATTTCTTAGATTTTATTTGTGGTTTTGTGGCTCAATTTTGGCCAGACGCGGGTGCCTGGGGTCTGATATGGTCTGTTCACCGACGGATCATTAAACTTTCTGTTATTGCCTATGGCATCATTAGCACCCAGAGTAGCACCTGAAGTTTGTGCTGGCTGGGTTCGGGTTGCTGTAGTCGGGCTGTGGCGGTGTTCCCGGGTCTTTTGTCCGCTCTTATCCCGACTGAAGTCTCTAAGCGCCAGGGAGTGAGACGGACCGGGGCGCGCTAGATGGCTAACTTAGCATTAGATTAATCTACTATCCATACAGCTAATATGTTACGTGTAGCTGTGGGCTGGTGTAAAAATGTTCAAACCGGTTTGATATAAAGCAAAACACTGGACCGGTGTACAGAATTTTACCACTAGGTGTCACACTTTACTCAGCCGCTCCCAAGTGAGACTGATGAGAGTGAGAGCCATAGACGGTATAGAATGGACCAACAGATCCCGTTACTCTGGACGGAGACCAGTGAAGGATATTAGAAGCACTTTTCCAGTGATAGCTGAGCGTTACTGTGCAGCCTCCAACTGAGAGAGACGACGTAAATGTGACGTGAGCAACCTGTCTGAAAGTTGGAAGTCTTCTGGTAGCTGTGCCAAGAGAAATCTCAATCATTCCGAATCTTGCAGCGACGGAGAATGTAGGTATATGTAAGGAGATAACCTAGGCACAGGCTAATTATTGCTAACTAAAATACTAGTTAACATTAGTAATTAAACTTAAACAGCTAATGTAAGTCGAAACTGCCTGCGAGCTTCTCCTGTACTATATGGTAATTCCTCTACTATGCGACAGTAAGTCGCGTGGTTATGACACAACCGACGCAAACAACCTATTTTTACAAAAACATCTGCTACGGAGCAATAACGTGAGATACAAGGTAATGGAGCCTTTTATACATTGTCGTGTTTCTTTAGAAATAAACAGTGGACAAATAGTCTTTAAACGCTTCAGATGTAAAGTTATTCGCTGTCAGTGACGTCAAAATGAATGGCAGTCAATGGGATACTAACGGGGGGTGAGTGCTTGTTAGCATCAAAATGGCGCCATAGGAGCTACGCTTGCCAGACGTTTGCTTACCCCCTTGGTGAGAGCCCATTATGAGAGTGTAGCGACTCCAGTCCACATGGTGGCGGTAATGCACCTCTAAGCCATGACTTTTTTTTTTCCTGCAGTGAGGTTATAATACCCTCTTTGGTTTAGGTCTTTTCCTTGTCTTTTTCAGCTCAGCTCTTTCGTCAGCTTAAAATCCAACGTTAATTGATCAATAAAAGAGCTAAGCTACTGAAAAGCTATTTGATTTAGAAAACAGCAACGCTATTGAGAAGTTAAACTAGTAACTTTACTGCCCAACACTGCTTGCAATACAAGTTGGATTTACCGCTGTAATGCCATCAGCACAGGTTTACCAATGTCGGCTACTTTTTAATTTGCCAGGAGGTGCCATAGTGACAAATGTCAGTTCAACCGGTTAGCATACAACCAAACCGGTTTAGCCTGGTACGCTGGACCAGAGTGATGAAACGAAAATCAACCCAATTCTATCGGCATCTTTAAAAAAAAATTGTCAGACACTTGTAACAATCTGAGCCAGGCGGTGGCAAAAAACAGCACTTTTAGTGGACTGAAATTGAGGATGCGTATTTGATTAAATTGGTAAAATTAAGTTAAATTGCAGCCTGGTTCACAGCTGCTGGTTACAGCATTCTCCCTCAATGATGGACCATTTTTTTGTTCACTATTAGTCACTGACACACAAATCCATGGGGAAGTGGGTCCAGTTTGAGAAATACAGAAATTTCACTTCAAGCACAGTTTTGAAGTATTCATTTATTTAAGACTTGGTTCTTGGTACATTTCAGAGCAAAGTTACCTTCCTGCATTTATCTTCAACCTAGAGTTCATTTTGACAATGGGATTAACACATAACATACTGTACAATGAGCTCATAAAAGCTGTTGAATTGTATTGTGTTATGCATAGAGCTGCTATTGTTATTTAGCCATACCCTCATTGATATGAATTGGGTAAACAGAATAATAGGTATAAGGCAATACTACTCATCAGCACCACAAACTACAACCTCCATAAGCTACAACCTAAACTTTATGGTGGATTTATTGCAATGCTGTTGTATTGGACTGCATTAGCTTTAGCTAGGTGTACCTACTGTAATAAACTGGTAACTGTGGTCATTCCCCTACCAGATACAGATCATTTCTCTTTCACTTCCCTGTTATCCAACTGCATCCATTGCTCCATCACTCGCCTCCACATATTCATACTACGATCACACTCCCCTCCTCTACCTCCTTTAACTCTGTCACTTACTTATATGACCTAATCTGTTCATAAAGCCACAAGGCATCCTATAAAGTAATGCAAGTGCACCAACTAAAACAATAACACCCCACAAATATTTCTAAGAAAAACGGTAAAATTAATGGTACAATTAATCTGAATGCCGCCGACTCCCTGCAAAGGCCCTTAGGGAAAGCGTTGGTGGGATCAGTCTTACGGTATTGACCATCTGTCGGTGAATTGTGCATAGTGCTGTCCCAGTGCACTGTTTGAGTACAAAGTAGCCAGGAGAATGTGGAACAGTTGAACCACCTGTACTATTGCAGTGTTTTACAGGTTAAGATGTTCTCAAATAGGACTGCTCCAACTGAAAAGAGAGAGGTGTTTTTGTTGCTGGTAACCGAAAATGTTCATGCACAATGATTCTGATAGGAATCTTTCTTGACATTGAGTATTTTCTCTACTTATAGTGAATATATTTTATCACCAAACCTAAACTTGAATAGAGGACTTTGGCCTATAAAGTTCTATTAATTGACATATCTTTCCAAATGATCAAAAATTCCACTGAACCCAGTGTAAATCAAGACAGCTTTTTGCAGCTTTCTGCTTTTAGCCAATTTCAGGTATTTTGGTTTGTAGGTCCACACAAAATGAATACTAGTAACGGCCCTCACAAACCTCCGACCACACATAAACATACACACAAGCCAAATGTACGCTCAATGTTTTTTTTTGCCTCCAACAGTGCCTTCCAGGCAGCTAACCCTAACCTTAACCCTAAACATAACCATTGCCGCGCTGCCTGGAAGGCATCGTTGGGGGCAAAAAACACCAAACACCCAAATGTACACTTGACCTGCCCCAGCAAAATATTTGGTTGCTATAGTGAACAATGTTTAACAAGCTAAAGCCACTCACATTTCCTTCTTTCAGAGCTACTGCGTATTGGGGGAAAAAAAGAGGTCAATGGGATGTTGCTCTACTGGATTTAAAAGAAGTAAATTGTTTACCAATGTGTCAACAATACGCACTTTGCAACCTCAGATCCGCTGATGCCAACCTTCTCACCCCTCTTACCGGGTCGCACCAGACCTTGGGGGATAGGGCCTTCTCCAATGCTTCAATTAGTCATTTCTCAGAAACCACTCCTTTTTGTCAAAGCTGCCTTTGGAGGTATAACATGTGTTTTAGAAACGTTGCACCTCAGTAGTTTGTGCAGTAGTTGAATGTTTGGCATAAATCCTCATAATATTCTGTTTCTTGAATGTCTTTGAGTGCCACAACTGCAGTCTGCCAGCCACATTTAAGTGAAGCAGCTGGTCACTTGCAAACAATCAATGAAAAGATGTGGCCAGCAGAGTGCCACAAGGAACCAGCTAGCCACTTCATGAGGAAAGAAAATCAGTGAACCTGCAAACTCTATGACCCTGTGTGAAAAGCCCATTATTCTTAATACACAGTACAATAACTCCCTATTACCGTGCAGCATTCATATCTTCAAGTGCTCTCACAATAATAGTTTTGCAAATGTTGCCAATATTGTTTTCCATCTGTCATGGATTGAAGTGTAATTTGGGCGCATACAAAACCAGACATTTCTTTTGCAATATGCATGAATATTGCTATTGTATTTAGCATGCTGTGCACATTTTCTGTAGTGGTGAAAGAATGTGTGGGCCGATTCCTAGTCCTGTCTGCTCTCTTTGTAATTATCAATTAGGCTTTATTTCCCAGGAGAACAATAACTCACCCCCACAGTGTGTGGTGGAAGACCCTGATCCAGCTGCTGTGTGTGAACAAAGTATTATCTCAATACTATTGCTGCAGTGTGACACTCAGTGAGAGGGAGAAGTGAACAGCTTGTGTTTTAAATCATGTCACATGTAAGGTTTGCACACAGTAAAATCCACAAATGATACAGTATTCAGGGATAAATAAAAGATTCTAAAAAAAAAAAAAAATTATGTTAAGCTTGATCAACCTTTTTTTGGAAATTGTATCCTGCTGACCTATGATCAAAACGCTTGCACAACTACAATCGGACAGCTAAGGTTAATTAGATGACATTTGATATATGATTTTCCCTGACCTCTCTCTAGTGCCTCATCTTTTGTCTCATAAGTCATACTTTTCAAAGACCTGAGCCCCATTAAGATGACTGAGACCATCTCTGCTTTGAAGGGGTCCCCAAGGCACCCATAAATGAAGCTCAAGCTCATCACTTTCGTTTGAGTGAAAAAAGTCTTGATACATTATCTCTGTCAACTACCAACAATGGGTTTTGCGGTTTCAGAACCTTGTGGACAGGTACTTTTGAAAAATGATATGGCTAAAACAATAAAAAAAGCCTTTAAATCCACAGGGGTACTAGTCTGATTGATATACTTAAAGGTAGCAAATATTTCATTGAGTCTTTTTGAAAGATGTTGCCCTGCATCTGGTGATTCATGATGTTTTCGCAGAAATGTGAGTTTTCCGTTTCAGGCAGACATTAACAGTCTAGGCTAGCATGAGGAAAAACTAAACAAAATCCCCAAACAGTTGTGGCACTGCTTAATAGGTATACTAGTGCCAATATCGTTTTGATTCCCTATTCCAGTTACTAATGTTAGACATTTTAACCACATCAAACATTACATCGTTGGTCTGGTTTTCTTGAAGGTGCTGGTTGTTTCAGTTTGAAGACCATTTCATACCTGCAGCTCCTCTGCACAGGTGTGTACTGTAGTGCTTTGAATCCAACAAAACATAGCAATATATTTTAGTCGTTTTTTACTTAGGTTACTGTTGTCTACCACTGTTAATTCTCATTGGCTCAGCCCCCTGTTGTCTTAGTTGGCAAACACTGCAGCTTCAGCTACTGCCTCATTTTGTTGCATTTCATCAGTGGTGTCTCATGTAGGCACACTTTGACTTCACAATAATTCTCCATTGACGCTCTAGAAAGTCATTTTGGTTGATTTAAAAAGTGTTTCACAACACCAATAGCCGAAGTTGTCACTAGTCTCCTTTAGGTGGTGAAAAGAAAATGAAACTTATTTCAGCTAAACTGCTATTGTTGTTCTCCCACCATCTACGGTTGTCAGAATATGTAATGAATGGTAGAAGTACAGTTCAGTAAACCTGAGATCAGCAATGCTCCAGCTTTCCAGCTAATGCCTGGAAATGAGGTTGGAAGTTGGAGTGTGTCCCTTTAACATACAAGACATGATTGGCTTTACGGTCACTTTGCAAAACACAAAAATAAGACCACTCTAACTCTGCACTGATTTAATTCTCAGTTGTGAATGCAGTCTTCCTGCTTCAGCTGTGTGTTTGATCCTTGTGAGAAAAAGTGAATACATTAGAGAGAGAGGGAGAAAGAATGCAGAACCACTGTATCTTTGATGATCAGAAAACTTACTGAGCCTCTGTAAAACCTGCTTTTAAAAGTGTGGTAACGTATGTGTTAGATGGGTATCCTGGTGTACCATTTGTTGAACAAAGTAAGTAAAAGTAAGTGGTATTTGTTTATAGAGAGTTTGTCTCAGATAAAAATCACAAGTGCTTTACATAAAAACATACAAGATGATACACATTAAAACTAGGACTTTCATATAAGAAAGTGTGCTACAAAAGAGGTCAAATAAAGAGAACCCTTCAGTCATGATAACGTGATACAAAAGTAGACAAAGCGTGAGACAAAGGTGCAAAGTCATTGAAATGTATTTCAGGCTTCATTATAGACAACCAAAGAAAGATGGATTTAATATGAGCCTGACAAGACATATGGCAGCTGGAAGGATCAGGAGTGTTACCATATGTAAACTCCTCAACTAATGTTTACAATTATAGTGATGGCAAATTGGAGATTGGTGGCCAGTTTGCATATCAAACGACGCTGAGGAGGAACTCTTTGGCTTTGGTGCACTGGGATGTGTTTACTCAGCAAACAACAGTTTAATTAGGAAAATAATTTTCCAGCTGCTATGGATTTGTGGATTTTGTGTGTGTGTGTGCGTGCACGCGCGCGCTTACAGTATTCAGTACAAGACTCCTAAATAATTAAAACCAGCCAAGGGGAAAATAATGGAAGTACCTTGTTACTAGGCTCCATCATAAGACCACCAGCCACACAGCCGCTTAAAAAAGACCTGTCAGGATTCACTGCATGCGACAGTTACCATTCTGTGTCCTGATGCTTAATTGATCCTCATGGGGATTGCCTGTAGAGAGAGCTTCTCACAAAGTGTGGGAACTGAAGAAGTATTGACAAAACGTTGGGGAGACTCAGATGGAAGTATACATGCTATTGAGCAGGAATAGCTTCCTTAGGGGCAATCTTGAGTCTCGTTCAATGTTATGGTAAGGGATGGAATAAATGGGATGCAGCCTGATGCTTCCCAACTGCCTCATTTCTAGCCTGGAAACCTGACGAATCTGCAAGCTCCCGTTCAGACAATTTCCAGCCAACCAGGTCATAACCATTTATCTTATATGGGGCGTGTTTGATATGATGACTGCCAACTTGCAGAGGCTTATAAACCTAACGTAGTAAAGAGGACCACCATAGAGGTATTTTAAAAAACAACCAAGATGGCTACAGCTGATATGGAAGTGCCATTCTCAAGTTCTGATGGCAAAAATGGCAACACAGACATATTGACGCTACACCATCACATCTCATCTCTGCTGTCAATCTATAGGTCAATCCAACGCCCCTTGGAAATGAAAAAGGAAGGTTCCAGACTCGCATTTGCAATTTGGTCTGGCAATGTCAGGCTACCTCATTTCATGAGAAGGTATAGGTTTGACATCTCTGCCCCATATTTAGGTGGACATTTAGTGTGTGTGGGTGGGTGTGTGGAAATCCAGTTCAAGTGCGCTTGAAAAGGGCAGAAAAAGTTTCAACTGTATCTGTAACAATATCTTCATATTGAATATATAAAGTACTGTAGAGACGCTCAAAGTGCCTGTACCATTTTTTGATTTTCAATATTTGCCCAGACCATTCATACGGATTTTGGAAGAAACAACTGCATACTTTTCCAAATCCTCTGTCCAATGTAAAACAAAAAACGTACAGGTGCTTCTTCTCCACTTCCTCTTCCCTTCTCATCTTTTTTTCCCTTGAGTCTCCCTTGGGCGGAGGAGTCATTAGGAAGTGGGCAGATGCAGAGGCTGCACAGTCGCCTGGCCTTCAGGCTGAGTCTGGCTGAGCTAGATGTGCAAAATCTTGTTCTGACCGGAAAGCAAGGGTAGAACAAAAGAGGAAACAAGGTGTAAGGTAGCGAGACAGAGATAGAAAGGTCGAAGGAGGAAAAATAGATATCACTAGTAGGGGACATTGGTAATGTGAAACAAAATGGCTAAGGACATGGAGGAATAGATTTGTGCAGTCCAAACTTGTGTGGTGCTTGTCTATAATTTGAGGAGAGCAACTTGAGTGTGTATCTATTATATAAGGTAGTTACAGATAACCTTTGCCTTTACTCAACATTAATTATCCTGCTCTTGGTATCTTAAATATTGTTATCCATTAGAGAAATTGAATTAAAACAAATGTGTGAAGATTAATAAATTTTTTTTTTAGGTCATCTCTTGTATTTAATTATATCACTGTACTATTTTGTCACACAGTGTAACATATTTATGTTAAATCTGAGTTGTAACATACATTCTCTATAAACTTCGCTAAAATCTGGTTTATGTTGTTTATATATTGCGAATGCTAGTACTTGATATATCCCAGTTGCTGCTTTGTGGACAGTGAATTTTGAATATTAGTACTTTGAATTTTGAATATTGAAACTACAGATGAATGATAGAAATTGCATGAGGTAATGCAGGAACACAGTCTGCAGCCACAGAGGAAAAGTTCCAACAGCATAAAGTAGCTGCCTCTGTATCCGTGCCAGTTGTCGAGCAATCAAGAACCCAGCTGGACTATCATTTGGTGCCACTGAGGTGGTTTCAAAAGTAATAGGATTTATTGCCCTCCAGAAACAGACTAGTCCTGTGTGTGTGTTTGAGAGGCATAAGGACAGGAAGTCCAGGACAATGTGGTCCTTTTTCCTGATTGAAAACAAACTCATTGTTTCCCCTCAGGTAGAAACACACTTTTACTTGTCCTTTTGTATGCCTTTTTTCTTTTGTTTCCTCATTTTCTTTTTTTTTCTCAAGAGCAAGATCAAGAGCATAACAGGTGCTACTGTGGATGTGTCTTCCTCGTCTTAATCTATTTAACTTGTGCACAAGCACACAACTGAAGGACTTCTTAACATTGTTTCAACTTGGGTATCCATTATGAAACAAGTACACTGACACACACACACACACACACACACACACACACATACGCACACACACACACACACACACACACAAACATACATGCACACGCTCTTGGCTTACACAACACATGCAATTTATTAACACCATATTGCATTATTAAAACCAGCCTTACAGCTAAATAGAAGGCTTTCTCTGCCACATAGAATCAGTTGGGCATATAATAGAAACAAGTATGGCCATCACAGCAGATCATGTAGTGATGGATGTGACCTGCATGCTGAAACTAAAATTGTGCCTTTTTAAAGCACAATATATACCATTAGGGCTGCATCATATAGGCACTACCAATTGTGCAATGTAGTACCATTTTCTGCAAGTTTATACCTTAAGGTAACAAGAGAGAGAATGGGGAATAATAAGAAATATACTTAATTTATATGGCAATATACAGTCATACTGTATACAGTGTCTCAGAAATGAATGGATCTTTGGATGTTGGGAAAGTGGTATTGTAAATTTTATTTAAAAAAATATGCAATTTGGGAATTTGAGAGAAGGAAAAATCATTTCAATACTCCAGAGCTTCACTACAGACTACACTACTTCCACATGATGAAAAAAAAAAAAAAAAAAAAAAACGCATGGTAGACGAAGGCCCAGGCTCTGTCTCTACAGCACGTTGTGCAGGTAGTTTTGTTGCTGGCGGTTGTGCACATTTCTCCGGCCTCTCTGCACGCTGTGTTAGAGATAGTTTACCAGCAGGCTGAGCCGGGCTCCCTGCTTCCTCCGCCCGGGCCACATCACTTTCTACTACCTATATGTGTGACTGATGTGTGAAAAATGGGCTACGCGCCGAATCTTTAGATGAGCCGCAGCCGATCCTTGCCTGGTTGAGCCATGCTGAGACATGTGACACACAACCGGTTGTGTTTTATAAAATAAAAAACACAAATTCATGAGGCCCTTTGGCCGTTGCCTACCTATGCCATATGGTAAAACTGCCTATGACTGTACTGTAGTCCTGCATTCAAATGTCTACTTAAAGTGAAAAGAGAGGCATTATTATCACAATGTACTTACATGCTGGGGCGTCGCACCCGTGGGGGATGTGGGTGTTTTAACACCCACACTTTTCCAGGCTCAGGCTGTTCTCAGAAATTGTTACCACTCCAGGGCTCTAACTCAAGTTTCCCTGGTGTCCTGTGGATGAAAAAAAAAAAAAAAAAAAAAAAAAAGATCAGGGATGATAAAAAATATATTTTGGGGCAGTCGCAGGATGGAAGGTGGCTCTTCCTAAAAAAAAAAAAACAACCATTAATCTCTGACAAAGTTGTTGGTGTAGAATTGCGAGCAAGTACACAATTCAAGAGTGTACGAGCACTGTCACACACGCACATACAGTGAGAAAATAAACCATGATTGTAAGGCCGCTACAATGGCGTCTGACGATGGGTGGGATTTAAGCTTTCTGGTAGTGGTGAAAAAAGGTTTAGGGAGAGCCCTGCACTGAACTGTGAATTTCAGGTGCTCCCACCTATGCTCCTACCTGGCCTGCAATTCAAAGCTCTCGAACCAAAGTCAACCTAACGACTTCAGACACAAGACTGGTGGACTCGAATGCACGACTCTCAAACAATAGTAGGTACAACAAAAGTAGTTTACTGGGTAGAGTTCAAACTAAACAACACTCAAAATGAGGATCAAAGTTCAAACAACGAAAAACGCTCACTTTGAGGATCACAAAATTCCTAACAAAACCTGATGACATGGAAACCTGGCTCGTTGGACGAGACTGTGATTCAGAATGAACAAGACGAACTGGCACAAGACAAAGGGAGACGAGGACTATTTATACATGAGGTAGGGGAAAACAGGTGAAACCAGTCAGGGGCGGGGTAGACGATGACAATGACGGGAAATTCATACAAAGGGAGGAAGTCAGGGCCTGAAACGAGGGGGAAAAGGTGAATACAAAATAAAACAGGAAGTGCACAACGAGACTGACTTGACATGAGCGACTAAACTAACATACTTGATGAGACATAACACAATTCTTTTTTTAATAAACAGCGATTTCATAATTGATTACTTGATAAGTAATTTATCAAGAAACTGGAGACCATCCTGGACGGCTGTGGCTCAGGAGGTAGAGCAGGAGGTTGGTGGTTTGATCCCTGGCCCCTGCAGTCTACATGTCAAAGTGTCCTCGGGCAAGACACTGAACCCCAAATTGCTCCCGATACTGCGCCATCGGTCTGTGAATGTGCGTGAATGTTTATCTGATGAGCAGGTGGCACCTTGTATGCCAGCCTTGGCCACCAATACAAATGCGTGTGTGAATGGGGTGAATGGTGCCTGTAGTGTGTGAAGTGCTTTGAGTAGTCGTTAAAACTAGTAAAGCGCTATATAATTGCGGTCCATTAACCATCTTGCGATGGGATCTGGTCTGGCTAGTCCACAAAGCATTCCGTGATGAGAGAAAAACGTGCTTGTTGTTTTAGTCGTGTGAGAGAAAACTCAGATTGGACCGATAGTCTAGCTAGCTGTCTGGATTTACCCTGCAGAGATCTGAGGAGCAGTTAACCATAGTCCTCATTAATCTACCGCAGTTTAAAATTACAACACAAAGAAAGCGGGAGGTAACGGACATCAGCAAAAAGACATGCATCCGGCGGAATTTCCTGCCGCACCGGAGCAATCTCGGAAGTGGAACGTCGTGGATGTAGACTACCTACCCCCCTACTTCTGGCGCCTTTGCTCAGACCACACCCATTTTCGAACTTGGCCTTTATTTTGACGTTGACTTACTACGCACCTGTAAAGTCTTGTGACTGTATCTTATCGGACCAGGGGCGGGAGGTGGGTGTTGCTGTTGCTCGGACCACACCCATTTTCAAACTGCTTTCATTTTGATATCAACCACACACCTTCAATGTTTCCATACTGAATCTTTCAAGGTTGCGATGCTAACGCGGGGAAAAAAAATCTGGCCCCAGTCATATAAACCCCTGGCAAAGTCCTCAAAACCGCTTCTGTGATAGTTCCCAATACAGTAGGTGTCTCCAGGACCACCAATTATAGATTTGTCATTGTCTGCTGTGGCATGGTGGTAAACCCAAATGTGCTGACTGCTATTTTATGCTTGGATGCACAGCTGTTATAACAAAGGAGGCTTCAGGAGGTGAAGGTGTGAAAGAGGACAAGACACAGACAAACCAATTGTTTTTTTCCCCCACAATTTGCATTTCAATTAATTCATAACATTTCTAGTATGTTTGGGTATTATTTTGTGAATTCATCCAGGTGTTCGTCTAGGTGACAGACTCTCATCCTTGAGGTCCCTCTGAGATTAGCATTGGCTGGGTAAAAATGATTTATTGTCACTTGGCTCTTCTATCACGACCATGACACATGAAATGCTGCAAAATCTTAAATGTGATTATCCTCCATCGAGGTTCCCCATGGCCACACCAACCCTGAATGGTCTCCATGGTGCTTCGATCACACCAGCTCCTAGTAACTCACTCATGCCTCAGCAGATTCATGCTCCATTAAGAAAGCCCGACCTGCAGGCAACACAAGCACCTTTTGCTCGTCTTATTTTTTTTTTGCGTGCACTCTGGTGCTGTCTTGGATTCATAGCCCACCTGTCCTTCGAAAAACAATAATGAATAAGTGGATTGTGAATTTGTTTTATTTTTTTAAGAATTTTTTGTGCATATTTAGGCCTTTATTCGACAGGATAGCTGAAGACATGAAAGGGGAGAGAGAGGGGGAATGACATGCAGTAAAGGGCCGCAGGTCAGAGTCGAACCCCGGGCTCGCTGCGTCAAGGAGTAAACCTCTATATATGGGCGCCTGCTATACCAACTGAGCTATCCGGGCACCTGTGGATTGTGAAATTTGAGGACTGTTGCTCATGTAATCCCACATGTCCCACACTGAAATGAGTCCTGTCCATTCACTGCATTTCCACTGGTGGGGAGTCAATAAACATTTATTTCAGTCAATGGAATCTCTAGCCTGCTATGTTTCATCATGGTCATTTTAAATCAGATGAAAGAAAATACATTGCTATTAGGAAATTCACTCTCTTTTGTATGTTGCGTGCTGATAAGCAGCCTTTAGGCAGGATATTGGCATACACTAAATTTAGAAAAAATGCATATACTGTATGGGACTTGTGTACAAGTGTAGCTATAGTTTTAAGTTTTAAAAGCTAACTTGTAAAAGATTTACCTGTAATGTAATGCAGTACACAATACATTATGTTGATGATTACAACATCCTTGTTACAAACCTCTATTACACCTTACTACTAACCGGGAATTATGGCTCCATGCGTAGCCAACTACTGTAGCTGCGTTTCAACAGGCCCTTCTCCACATATGCTAATCACTTGTCCTTGGGGGAATCCCTGCCGCCATCTTAAGTGTCGTTCCAATTGTCTGAAAATTGAAGTGAACTTGGTAAGTTTGACCCTTGGAGGCTGAGGGAGCGAGTGAACAACGATGGTCACTCAGAGGTGGATATCACCCACAATGCATTGCAGTTATGCAATTTGGTGCAAGAAAATACATCAGGCTAGGTGGCATTGATGTACAACCACTAACTCCTGTTGCTGACCACCAAAGAAGATGAATACATTTAATACATTTAGTCTTTTTAGTTTCCTGATGTTAGCTTGATATTTTACTCAAACGTGTAATATAACTAATGCCAGTGTGTTTACTAATGCTTTTCATTTACTAGATGTATGTGTTATTTCTTTATTTCCAACATTAAAAAGATATTCTGTTTTTGCAAGATGCAACTGATAACCAAGCCTAATTAAAATGAGTCTGCAGGTATTTCTGATGTGTAAAATGCAGTAATAATACTTTTTATAAATAATTTTTGTATTGCGCCTTTCATACAAGAAATAGGCCAACAAGGAAATTGCATGACATAAGCAGACATAGCAGATTGCCATAATTAATAGAATTAAGATCGAAAATAAAACGCACTAGAAGCCGTAGTGCTAAGCATACAACTGGTGGTTGATCTGTATAGTTTGGGCTGAAAGTGAACAAGGACCGGTCCCTTCCATTTCAATCCCCCGCTCCTGCCCCACCCACTTTCCCTCTGCTTTCCAAGTGGCCTCTGTGTGACGTGTGCCATTACGTCATACCAAGAGCTGAGGGGGAAGTGAAGGAGGGCATGGTGAAACAGTAATGAAACGCAGATTTTCTCTTCGGTTGCTTTAACTAAAGCAAGGTACTTGTTTATAAACCATTAGTCTATATCCACAACGGTCCACTTCCGGGATTGCTCCGGTGCCGCCGAATTCCTTTCTTTGTTTTGTAATTTTAAACTTCGGTGGATTTCTGAGGACTATGGTTAACTACTCCTCAGATCTCTGCAGGGTAAATCCAGACTGTTAGCTAGACTATCTGTCCAATCTGAGTTTTCTGTTGCACGACTAAAACAACCTTTGAACGCACACGATGCACCAACCACCGTGGCTCCGTCTTGCGTTTAGTGATTGGTTTAAAGTAATGCCAATAATCCAGAGCGCATTTTTGTCCCATTCCGGGATACTGTGTGGACTAGGCAGACCCTCCTCCGCAGCGATGGAGGTAGATCTGTCAATGCAAGATTAATAAACCATATACTGTGGACGGACAGGCTCCAGATAGAAATTCTCTACCTTCCTGTCTGTCCCGGTGGGAAGTTTGGAAATTCTCTGGAGTAGGTTGAGAGCAGGAGCCTTTCCCAATTCCCAAATTTGTACCTCCTCGACTCGTCGACTCAGTGCGCTATGTTGAAGGACATCCCAATTCCTAAAATGAACATTGAGGAGCGAGGATTGACCATCAAGGAGGCTCCTCCGAGGAGTTAAAATCGAGGATACACTGATGTATCTTTGCGGAAGTCTTTTCACCCGCGGCGTGTCAACAAAGAGGCGTGCCAGAGAGGGAGAAAAAAGGGGAGAGAGAGAGAGAGAGAGAGAGAGAGAGCGCGATAATATCCACGGCTCTGTGGTTAATCTAACGTTACAGATCGGGCAGGTCAGATCATACAAATTAACATTAATAGCTTTAAAATGTGAACGTATCAGAGCTGCTTTCGGACAGACGGCTTCATTTGAAAGTGTATCTGAGAGACGCTCGAGAAACGGCTGCTTAACTTCATAAGGATTAGGCTATTTCAGAATCTAAAGGTCTTGTTCTGTTGTCTCTGGTAAGCTTATTACTAGAGTTAGTTTTGCTGCTTACATATCTGCTGATATCACCTGCAGTGGCATGGAAACGTTTACAAGCAGCATCTCTAATCATTAAAGTAGGTTAAATCGTTAGAGAAAACCCTCCTAGGCTACATCAATACAATACATCATTTAAAAAGCAACGGAGCCTGCAATGACTGGCGAGGCCCAGTTAAACATCCATGCGGGCTTCTAAATAGGAGAAAATAATTCATTCAGGTGGGTGGAAGGTAGACTGATCAAGAGCCAATCCACGCATTTAATAATAGTGTGTGTGTGTGTGTGTGCGCGCGTGAGTGTGTGTGTTTATATTTGTAGTTTTTTTCATACAAACATTTGTAGTGTTTTACACAAAAATAGCAAATAAAGAAGAAACCCATGGACATTTGTATGTTTATCAAAGGCCATGTCCTGGAATACACAAACATATCCACTGTATCAAAGCCCTTGTACTTTGTATTCTAGAGCCCATTTCCAGGACCTCTTGAGGGTTACAGGTAATGAAATCCAGAAGGAGAATTATTTTTATGCTCCACAGCATGATATGTTATAGCTTCTGTAAGAGTGAAAGGAAACGCATATAAATATAACTGCAGTTCCTAAAATGAGGTGAGGGGAACAACAATAGCTGGCCTAGTTCATGGCTCTTAAGAGGTTTTAGTGAAATACAGAGCAGAAATGATCTGAGAGGCACTAGATCAGAAACTGGGTCCGCAAAGTGCTTCTGATCTCACAGGTGCATACAATGTGTTAACCCTTCATCAAGCTTGGTTACGTTCACAACCTAATGATCATCCAAATCCTAGTGATTTTTGGTCTTGAAATTTTAATTTGTTCATGAAAAAAGAGGAAGTAAAACAGGATTTGCGTGTTAAAACCCACACAGGTAAACAAACAAACGTACAATACACACATGCAGGGTTCTTTTAAGTGCATTGTGTATCCCTGAAGTGGTGTTCCTCTTCTTGAAATGGAAAACAGAAATGCTGACTGATGATGACAGCACAAGAAGGATGACTTGAAAGTTTTCACCAATCAAGTATTTCGTAAATCTTTGTTCAAAATTAAATTTAGGTTAACAATAAACATATGAAGCTCATTAAGTGGTAGAGATCAAAAGTTCACTTTGGTTAAAAAAAAAAAGAAATATATATAAATATATATATTTTTTTATTTAATTTTTGTTAAGTGTAGCTACAGTATAGCAGGATATAAAATGTTTGTAATGACAACTGGGGGTGTAATGGTACACAAACATCACAGTTCAGTTAGCTGCGAGTTTGCTACAGCAAACTTGCTGGGGACTGATGTAGCATTTTATCCACTGGCAACTTTGGTTAACTATTATTATAAAAAAAAAAAAGGAACATTTTAACCACTTCGTATTATACTGTACAAACACTAAATGGGCACTTTCCCAAAAGGTAACGGGTCACAAAAGGCTATAAAACTGAGAAGCATATTTTATGCTAAGAAATTGAAAATACCAAGTACGGTTTGCTTTTTCCTTGTCCTGGATTGGGACATCTGGTCGACGCTGTCGGATGTGTGTTAGCATATTTCAGGGGTCGGCAACCTTAGGCACGCGCCACCATGGGCACGCGGGACCTTAACCAATGGCACGTTGGCAATATGTGTGCAAGAAAGTTATTGATGTGTTGAAATCATGGTTGAAATGCTGAAGCACTCTCTCATCCGCATGCCAAATTACAACGTTCACAGTTGCGTGACCTGTTATTTACAGTAGTTTGATTGACTCATATCTCTGACTGGGAACAATACAAAGAGGATTACCAACGGCTGCTGGGGCAGATGAACTAACGCTAGTCTCGTTACTGTAAGTAGGCTACATTTAAACCTTCGTGAGTTAAAAGTCAATACTTATCAGTGCACTCCCCTGTGTAGACCGGCATAAACATGTAGAAAGCGATCTATCAATCTGCTCTGTCTGCTCAGTTCACTATCCACCGCGCTGTTTTACACAAACACCGCTCTACTCTGCAAATAGCAAATTTTTACAAAACAAGCTAAAAGAAAAGGTGTTGGTTTATAGTCTGTTTATCTTAGTTTGCAGGGAATCTTGAAATTTGGACAACTTCTTTATAAACTTAAGCTGGCTGAAGAAACCATCCTCTCCGCTGGAGCAGTAAATATGGATGCATTATAAGACCAAAACAAATACATGTGGCTACTTAATATGCACGTGAATGTTGTGTTCTTCATTCTTGATAATGATGCTGGTTGTGTTATTATTATTTTGCCCCAGCACCGTTTCATTGAAAATGAGGCATACAGGACCTGCTTATCAGTCCATTCATCATTAAAGCTGGGCTTTTCCACGTCAACTTTTCGCTTCAACTCTTTGACAGTGATATTTTTGTCAGCCCATTTTCCACCAATCAGGACGCTGCATACTAAAACCATGTTTCCATAATAATAATATACAATAATAATAATTACAAGGTCCTGATTATGAGAAATAAATGCTATCAAATGAAATTACAGATTCCCTGGATATTACATTTTGATGTGATGTCATAATTAAACTTAATGTTGACATGGCACACTAAAACAAGAAATGTTGAAAAGGGCACTTCATATCAAAAAGGTTGCCAACCCTTGGCATATTTGATCTGTTTCTATTCATGTAACCTACAATGGTAGAGCAATGCCAACGCACTGTCCTTGTCTTATACGGTACACAACTCTCTCTGTTGCTGTTGTAGCTGACCGGAAACCTGCAGGCTGGCCTTTCAGCTCCGGCGTTTCACTAACGCTCAATAGTGTGACTGACCGCACGCCAATCAGCTTGTTGTCCTAACCGCAGCCCATGTTGCTAATGCCCTAACTAAAGCTTTCCAGGTGGAGTGAACGTTTTTTAACTTTGGTTCCGCATTACGAGACTCAATCCACATATATAAAATATAAATATATTAAAATGATTCAACTGTTGTCTACTAAAGCATTCCACTTAAAGCATTTCCAATATATAAAGTGTATTGTTGGAATGCTGCTCATAGTAAGACGGTGTGCTCTGTTTGTGTGTGTGTGTGTGTGTGTGTGTGTGTGTGTGAGGGGTGGGGGAAGAGGGGGAGTGGTGTTAATAATAGTCAAGCAGCACAGAGCACAGTTTTGAGTTTCTGTGGCATTCATTTAATCACCCTCTGAGGGTTTTACACCCTTCATGAATGCCGTTTTATTCAGTTTGATTGAATACTTCAAACTGAAAACACATCTTACTGTATTTTTCATTGTAACTATGTACACATGTGGCAAAGGCGTAAATGATTGCCAGCCAACACAGAACCATCAGTATGCCCTGCAATGTGCAGAGCAAAAGCTGTGGATGCACGCCACATCTTTAATAGATGTCAGGGACTGGCTGCCAAATTGTCCCGATGGGCCACTATTCCAGTTGTGTTAGGCTCTTCACCTAATACAGTATCACTGAAACATTGGACAATGGATCTCCCAGGACTTCAGTAAAATTGTAAGTGTAGGTGTTCTCTCTCAAGCAAATTTAATTTAAGGTGGCATACAGTATATTCACTCATGGAGATTCTGCGACTTTGGCAAAAAGATGTTGGTGTCCTGTGGGGAGATGCTTTTATGGTGAATCGACTTGAGACTCTTCCCCATAACACACAATGTTACAGCAGGGGAGGTCAGTGGATAATCTGATTGGCCCTGATGGATACACGCCTCTAACAAAGAGAATTATTTTTCTTTTTTTTTCCCACCCTGTTTTAACCAAGGGGGTAAGCTTCGCTTCAGAACTCAAACCTCCTATGGCGCCATTTTGATGCTACAAAACAATCACCTCCCGTTAGCATTCCATTGACTGCCATTCATTTTGATGTCACTTGACAGCGAATAACTTTACATCTGAAGCTTTTAAAGACTCTATTTGTCCATTGTTTATTTCTAAAGAAACACAACAATGTATAAAAGGCTTCATTACCTTGTACCTCACGTTATGGCTCCGTAGCAGACACTTTTTGTAAATATAAGCTAACGATTGTGTCATAACCTAGTGACTTACTGTCGCATAGTAGAGGAATTACCGTATAGTACAGGAGAAGCTCGCAGCCAAGATTTCTCTTGGCACAGCTACCAGAAGACTTCCAACTTTCAGACAGGTTGCTCACGTCACATTTACGTCGTCTCTCTCAGTTGGAGGCTGCGTAGTAACGCTCAGCTATCACTGGAAAAGTGCTTCTAATATCCTTCACTGGTCTCCGTCCAGAGCAACGGGATCTGTTGGTCCATTCTTATATACGGTCTATGGTTTTAACTGTTCCACAGCCTCTGGCCATAACATTGTCAATGATCAGTTACTTTGCTCTGTGCACCTTCTTCATGCATCACTCCCACTTGCTTAATGCAAGTTGGTGTATTTTGTTGGTGACACCCCAATTTTAGGCTAGTCAGAACTTTCTTTACATTACCTTGCATCCCTGGCTTTATTGTTCTGCTATATCTTGTCACATGCCAAACATATCTTAAAAAAAAAATGTGTTGCTCATTTACATCAGTTGCAACCTTGTCCTCAGTTGGGATTAGGGCAAAGAGATGACTCTGTTCCAACATGGAGACAAAATGAGTGGATAGAAAGCGTGCGTGTTGGCAAACACCTGAGAAATGTCTTTGACACTAAAACACTAACAACTCCAGGGATGCTTTTCTGTAGCTGCTTCTGTGGATTTGTACCATAAGCCAGCCTTACTGCTTGGTTAGTGGGGCAGCAGGACACATTCTCTGGACAAAAGCAACACCCTCATGGACTTGCTTCTTAAACCTGAGCATGTGAGAGCCTAATGTCATAAACAAACAGGCTTACTTTCTCTGCTGATTCTAGATGTCATTGTCGTCCATTTGTGAGAGAATAGGACTGCAATTCTATCCTCCTCAGCTATCCAGCTGTTAAATGGAGCAGTCATGCTTGAACAATTTATATATAAATAAATGTAGTAACCCAGACCAGCTGTAAGCTCTTGGACTTACTCTACCTTACATGTTGTCCCCAAACTGGTCACAGAAAGTGATTTCAGCAGTCCTCCTCTGAATAGAGCTGTGCTAATTGTTGGCAATGACTCTGCAAAGGTTTAAACCTTATCTTCTAACAAACAATAGATCTTTATTTAGACCTATGTTTATGCACTAAGAGGCTCACAATTTGGTAATCTAGGCTATAAAAGCCTTACAATTGGCATCACTGAGCTGCACTGTCTGTGACTTTGATACTATAAAGCCCCCTGACACACATGCACTGCAAACCTGAAATGATATAGACATTACCCGGCACAGCTGTATGTGAAAACAAAACTCTCTGAATCACTTGGCTCGGACATCAACCGCTCTTTACCCTGCCTGATCCCTAGAACTAAATCTGCGTAATCTCCCACTGACCTGACAGTGTAAAAATTCACAGAAAGGGAGTGGGTGTGTGGACGTTTCATGCCGCCTACAAAATATGGAAGAAAACAAACCGAGGGTGAAGGAGGATTATTTACATGAAGACGGCAACAAAAGTGTCAAGATACAAGATTGGTAACTTCTGTTGGTAAAATTCAAATTGCGGGTACAAAGTCAAATGAAAATGAACGGATCTGCTGCTGCACACTCTACCCAGTGCCACCCCTAGTGTAAATCAAACAAGAGTATTTCCAGTAAGTGAGAACACGTCTGACACAGACAATCTCCTGTTGTGTGCAACATGTGTGAAAGGGAAACTCCGGACTTTGTTGGGACCTAATTCCTAGTAACCTAATATAAAAGTTAAGAAATCGTACAAAAAAGTTTTAAATTCTCCCAGAGACACACTCATGCACAAACATTGATGCACGGATACACGCACGCACGCACACACGCACGCATGTGCAGCACAGCACTGTCCCTCTAGCCATACTCTCCATCTCTCAGAGTTATGGTAGCTACACTGTGCCTTCTGGAGCACAGACTCATCCCCATAGACTTGTCGTACATGGTCCAGTGCCTCATTTTCAATTGTTCTTTAGACCCTCATAAATCACGTGTATATGTTGTGATCTCTGCCAGCTGTTCACACATTACCAGCGTGGACTTGGAATACTTGACCCCCAAGCATGCACCTGCCATGTTGCTCTTCATTTATACATTTCAGCCTACTGTTAAAGGCTGAATTATGTGAACCTTTTAAGAGGGTTGTTTTTTCCCCATGTTTCCCCTTCATGGCAAATTTCTACTATCTCTTGGACATTTTCAGCTTCTGCCATTTCTGTTTTCCCACACTTTTGACACTCCTCATTTTCTTGTCACCATTTCTCACAAATTAGCCCTTCTTCCTGGGTGCTGTTAACCAGCTGGCTGTTTTATCTAGTTATTTAAGTTTTGCTAGTATATTATAGTTATGCTATATAGTGCTATACTGCAATCTGCAATATCAATAATGTCCAATTCTTAAATGATCAGCAGATCATGGACAAGGATCCTGGAGAATATCATCTATGGCACATTAATCAGATTGCAGCATCTGCCATTGCAAAAATATAAATCCAGCTCCTGGCCGAGATGTATTTTAGCTCCAAGATTTGGCTTATGGTTCGTTCCATTATTGCTGGTCCTTGCTCCTCTTTTATGCCCCATTAAATCTCTTAAATGAAATATTTTCCCTCAGCAGTACTCAGGCCACTTATTTTAGATAGGTGCTGCAACGTCTGCAGCTATGTGGTGGATTTGTCTCTCAAACTGCTATGATGCGTGTCACTTGTCAACATATTCTATATATTAAGCCATTCTCTCTGCTCAAAAATGTGCATATAGCGGATGTTTTGTTCTTTTGTTTTTTCCACAATTTCCACCTTTTAGTGTTAACTCGTGGGATAATCTATCTCTTCTGGCCTCTGTTGGCCCATTAACCAGGCCCAGGCCCAGGCCCTGTGTCATCTGGCCTCCAAATGCCCTGTAGCCTTTTAATTCAAGATAAGTACATCCATTCTGTCTAGTCTTATATTCAATGTAATCTTATATCTAACCTCCTCAAACTACTCTATTTTTTTTTTATTGCTGTTCTTTGTAAACTTTGATAACTCATGGAAACTGTACTCTGGTATTACCTGTATGTTCATAGTCTATGAGTGATGAAATTAACATCAGAGTAGCATGTGACTGGTTACGGTAAACTCATTATCATTTATTAGATGATCTTAGTGGTGGGATTGAGGAAGGGGCAAGCGCTTTCAGTTACCTCACTCAGATTTATCCAGCCAGTCTGGGGAACAAACTGGCAACCGTCGAGTCATCAGCCCTTTTCTCCAACTTTTAGGCCCAACATGTTGGCTGCCAGAGTGATACAATCTTTTCCAACATTGATTCTTTAAGTATTCTTCAAAGATTAATGTGTTTTTCTTATTTTGTTGATGTGTATTATACAAGAAATGCATTTGGCAAAAGCACTTAAGGTTTAAAAATTTAACAAGCTGGCATTATTAATTTGGCCCATTTGGGATTTATCTAATTGCATTTACATTGTTAACTTTTAAAGAGGAGCAAAAATTGCTGAACCATCTCTTAGGATGAACATAAATATTTGAAGATTTTTCCTGGAAGAGGTGTGATGTCACTGTGCTGTGACTAGCCAGTTTCCAACTTCCAACACGAAACCCAAACCTGTCCAGTTTGTGAAATTACAGTTAAACACTGAATAAATTGATGGTCATTATAAAGGCATGAGAGACTACCTTTATTAACATGTTCAAATCAGCATTGTGCTTTTTGTTAGACTCACGTTCACCCCTTGTTAATTGCAGAAACAAACACAAGATTAGAGAAACGTACTGTAATAAAACATAGGAACTACAGAGTGCGTATTTTTAAATACTTAAAGCCACATCGTTATTATAAATACCTGTATTGGTGCAATTATGAAATATCTCTTATCCTGCTTTTTGAGCAACTAATTCCCTTCTAAATCCCACCAGCTACACTGACACGTAAAAATGTAATTTCAGGTCTCAATGCGTCGGTTGGTCATCGTCTATAAATTACTCTATAGTCTATTATCATTTGAGCAAACGCATTTAAAGATCGCAGGAGGCTAAATGTGTCCTCTTCAAACGTGGTTTGAAAAGGACGAGTAGACAGAGTGGCAGGCTGCAGAGGTACACAGACTATACAAGGATAATCTCTTGCCTGTCTTTATATGGTTATGCTTTGTATTTTCTACTGGACTGTACAATTCCTGTCAGAGGAAAAAGAAAAGCTGTGAAAATGATGCATTGTCAGGTGACTTGGTCTTCAGGTTGGAGAGGGATAATAACGAGCAAGATTGCTGCCAGCAGGCACTGTTCCTCATAGGGAATCTGTTCTGTTTTGTGGCAACAACAATGCACAGTAGAATGTTGTATTCCTGCTGTGGCATGATGAGAAAGAATGCAAATGTTTTTGGCAACTGTGTCCCAGGATGCTGTGTTTCAATGAGCCTAATAACTTAAGTCTCTAAGTATTCTCCCTCCTATAGAGAATGTGTAGGTTTTCATGTGGAGCAGAGAAGGGCATGGTGGGGCAATATCAAACTGGTTGTATTGAACAAATCTGCAGGGAAGGTCACAGACGGGGCAAGTTTAGGCAGCCAGCAGCATACGTATGGTGCTTCCCTTAGACCCTGATTTCCCACATCTTTGGCAACAAATCCCTCTTGAGTACAGTTGCATTTTGCAGGTTGAGACTGAGCCAAGTGATTTATAGTCAGGTTGAAATCACATTTTTTTAACCAGTCAAAGTTGGCCATCAATCATTGTGTGTGCTGCAGGGAAGGCACCGGCTATGCTGAAGACAATCTTTCTCTTACTCACTCTCCCACACCCATACTCTCTTCGTCATACTTAGTCTGTCCTGTGGTAGAACGTCAACTGTTAAATCCCTCACGTTTACCACATATCATACACACATGTATATGTTCACAGAAAAATGGCTCTTGAGCAAGTTCTTTGAAACTTGAATTCTGCATTTCTAAAGGCAGAAAACATCACAGCAAATAGAAACATGATTTAGGGCCCTATATATGTGAGGATTTTTTATTATGGCCGTATACCTCCCTATTGATTAAATAACATTTATTTGAGCTACAGTGTAACATGCACTAAATCCTCGAGTGAAATTACTCAGAGCAATGTGTCCGCTGTGAAATAAAATCAATGCTCAAAGGGGGGAAAGAATTTAAATTATAAATGCTGCAAACGCATTGTCTTCATTAAAATCATTTACAGCTTTTAAAGCAGGATTGCGTAATATTCATATTTTTTGCAATTTGGTGCCCCTACAGTGTCATTAATATAAACAGCTGTACACGTGCATTTGCAAATTACTGATCAATAATGATCAAAAACCTGCAAGTCTCAGACTTTGCTAACACAGCCAGATATCAAGCAAGTGCAACAACGCAAGACACAGCAAGCCAGCTAATATTAATTATTAGTCGTCACTACATCTTACTAGTCCTACAGCAAGATGGCCATCTCGCTGTCTGTCTAGCAGCCTTTTATTTTGCAAAGTTCTCGCCACTGACTAAAAGTCAGCCTGAGTTGTTCAACAGCACCTTGGCCACTTTCTCCTTTTCTCTTTTTAGCCTCCTCCGTTACTCTTTATGGTCTCGTAGCCTCTGCCATGATGTCCATAGCGAGTGCTAAACCCAGCCCTGCTGTCCAGCTCCAGTTCTGGCACGAAGCATTACGCCAGCACGACTGAGGATGCTTTCACACCTTAACATTTTGGTTCATTTTAACCGAACCCTGGAGCGTTTGGTCGGCTAGTCCGGTTGCTTTGGGGTGGTGTGAAAGCTCATTCATACTCTGGTGCGGACCAAACAACTGAACTCCCGCCTGAAAACTTCTTGTTTCGCTTTCAAGTGAACTAGACTTTGTTTCACTTGAAGTGATACAACCCAAATATAGGAAGTGAACCAAAACCAGTGCATTTACTAGCCTGTAATTTTAACCTTTCAATAGTAAGTCATTTCACAATTTACATTTTTTACACATTTCATTTCAATCTTTTTCAAAGGCAAGGAGGATCTTTCAGGAGCCTCCTGGCTGTACGTTATAGCCCATAAAGAGACAATAGTATAGTGTGTGTGACCATGCATTTTTTGCTTCTGTAAGTGTGTATTTACAATATTTAACAAGGTGTTTTAAAGCATTTAAATGGGTAAATGTGAAACCGTGTCTCATGCAGTTTACTAGATTCTATCTTGACAAGACAATAAACCCTGACTGTATCCATTCTAGTTGTTTGTGTTTATGATGGGACTTGCAGAAGTCTTAAACACATTATATTTATTCAGAGAATGGGGTTGTCTGGGGTAATGCACATCGGTCCTGGTCTTGTCCAAATCAAAAGTGGCCTTCTGCAATTTTGATGAAAGCAGGCTTCTTAAGAAACCTCGTCTCTTTCTCCACAACAACCACTGGCCGTCTCTCTTTGAGATTATCAGATTTGTGTTATCTCGCTGTTCTCCCTTTTATCTTGAATCTTTTTATACTACATTAATAGTCTCTAAGGTGAAGAAGCAGATGTGAACACCTGGATGTGGGACAGGTTTGGAGAGCTTGCGGGGATGACTTTGAGGCAAAGACATGCTTGAAAACCAATGGGAAACTCATGAGAGGGAGGCATCATATTGATCATAATTAGTTTCAGATTGGATTGGAGATTATGGTACATAATACATAAATAATAACCTCTCTGTTGCTTGCCAAAATACATCTAGCTGTCTATTACAACTACGTGTTTTAGATTATAACCATTATTTGAATTGCATTTTGATCGCTATATTTTCAACATTAAACTGTTTGTCAAGATGCCCTGCACTTGTTTCTTGACAAAAGTGATTAAAAAGTAAAGCAGTGTTATTGCACAGGTTTAAAGTGAGATGCCACCATAGTAATGACAGCTTGTTTACTTTTGCCTTGAACCAGGATGTTTCTGTTACATTTCAGTGGTACTTGTTATCAGTGGAGAGTATTACCCTGAATCAAGGCTATGGCATCCTGAACTGACAGCACCAAGTCCTTTGTCAAAACAAATGCTTTAATAAGCGCAGATGATTGCCAAGTCTGATGTATGCAGATTATGGTCAGGTTGTTTTGTGATATTTGTTCTGACCTTGTGCCTCTACTCTTTGAATTTAAATTCAAACAACAAGCATTATGCAATACAAGGATGAAATACTCTGCTTCTGTCGGCATCACAGCAAAACTGGAAAAGTTGAAGACCTTTTTTCCTTGCAGTCATCTATGGAAGTTTTATGAATAATGCATGAAGCATTAGGTTTTGGAGGTGGAGAGAGGATGCCAGTTTGAGCTTTAAACATAGAATATTTGACAGCTGAGTGAACATGGACTGACTGTAGATCTGTGCTTTGACAAACACTTCCTTTACTTGACTGTGCTTGTCGGCCTGGCAGAGAGCCAGCCATCTTAATTTCAACTTGCCAGTGTTGATTGAAAAATTGTATTGTGTGTGTGTGTGTGTGTGTGTGTATATACTGTATATCATAGTATATATTGGTGATTAGTTTGCACTAAAATGCCAATTTAGGTGAAGAGTGAATTTGATGAATGGTTTTATTTATGGTGTCATTGTAAGGGTGAGCTGAGGCAGGAAGAGTTGAGTTGGCAACTCTGGAAAGGAATCATTTAATGTTTTAATAATTTTAGATTGATTTATGTCAAAGTTTTAGAACTACCAGTATCTGTTGACAACCATCTTCCGTCTTCTCACATCATGAAATGCTTTTTCCCTGTGCTTATGTGCAACACCGGCAGAGCACCGTTGGATGTGTGTGCACCCTCTTGAGCAGACTTTCCGATCATATAGTGAGTCATAATGTACATCTAGACTGCTGTGCAGTTTTGACCATAGGCGCTGGAAGCCCTGTAGCTTCTCAGATTAGGAATTTGTCTCACTTGCCTGATAATTACATGCTGATTTAAACAGATTTCTACACCCGAAAATGGCAGCTTCATTATGGTTGCCCTTCATCCAGTGGGATATTCTCTGAGTAGCTGCTACAGCTGAGTTTCTTTTGGAACCTCTGGCTATCCATTTATGGCCCCTATCGGCCTCGCACACGTGCAAGGGCAATATTGACTTGCCCTGAGCCCTGATAACATCTCCATTTAATCCACAACCACCTAGTCTGAGAGAGGGGTTCAGTAAATGAGGGAGAGAGAAAGTAGACACTGACACATCTCCCCATCTTGCTGTTCTCCTTTTTATCTTGAATCTTTTTATACTACATTAATAGTCTCTAAACATGGTTAGTTTGCATGAATTCAGAATCAGTTGAGAGCTACCGGGAGCCCGGTAAAGCTAGGGCTAGGGTGCAGAAGCAGATGTGAATACCTGGATGTGGGACAGGTTTGGAGAGCTTGCGGGGATGACTTTGAGGCAAAGACATGCTTGAAAACCGATGGGAAACTCATGAGAGGGAGGCATCATATTGATCATAATTAGTTTCAGATTGGATTGGAGATTATAGTACATAATACACAAATAATAACCTCTATTGCTTGCCAAAATACTACATGTTTTAGATTATAACCATTATTTGAATTGCATTTTGATGGCTATATTTTCAACATTAAACGGTTTGTCAAGATGCCCTGCACTTGTTTCTTGACAAAAGTGATTAAAAAGTAAAGCAGTGTTATTGCACAGGTTTAAAGTGAGATGCCACCATAGTAATGACAGCTTGTTTACTTTTGCCTTGAACCAGGATGTTTCTGTTACATTTCAGTGCTACTTGTTATCAGTGGAGAGTATTACCCTGAATCAAGGCTATGGCATCCTGAACTGACAGCACCAGGTCCTTTGTCAAAACAAATGCTTTAATAAGCGCAGATGATTGCCAAGTCTGATGTATGCAGATTATGGTCAGGTTGTTTGGTAATATTTGTTCTGACCTTGTGCCTCTACTCTATTTGAATTTAAATTCAAACAACAAGCATTATGCAATACAAGGATGAAATACTCTGCTTCTGTCGGCATCACAGCAAAACAGGAAAAGTTGAAGACCTTTTTTCCTTGCAGTCATCTATGGAAGTTTTATGAATAATGCATGAAGCATTAGGTTTTGGAGGTGGAGAGAGGATGCCAGTTTGAGCTTTAAACATAGAATATTTGAGGGCAGGGAGCCAGCCATCTTAATTTCAACTTGCCAGTGTTGATTGAAAAATTGTAGTGTGTGTGTGTGTGTGTGTGTGTGTGTATATACTGTATATCATAGTATATATTGGTGATTAGTTTGCACTAAAACGCCAATTTAGGTGAAGAATGAATTTGATGAATGGTTTTATTTATGGTGTCTTTGATAAGGGTGAGCTGAGGCAGGAGGAGTTGAGTTGGCAACTCTGGAAAGAAATCATTTAATGTTTTAATAATTTTAGATTGATTTATGTCAAAGTTTTAGAACTACCAGTATCTGTTGACAACCATCTTTCGTCTTCTCGCTAGAGCCCGACCGATATGGATTTTTGGGGGCCGATGCCGATATTAACTCGAAAAGAGACGATTTATAAGCCGATATTTTGATTTTGAAAATAAACTGGATATTAGACCCATTTCCTATAAACTGCACTTACACAACATTCAATAGCAAAATATCTGCCTGTTCTATATATGTGGGCTGTATAAACCATTTTCCAGAAGGGATTATGTTAAAAAAAAGCCTTAGATTACAGTCTCAATGACTAAACAATTGCACATCAAAAGTATATATTTTTTAATGATCAAAAAACAGTCTGGTTTTAAACATTTAACACTTTTACTTACTTCCAGTTGAAGCTGGTTTTAACAGTCTGTGTACTGTAAATAAATTATAATACTAAAGTTGAAGTAAAAGAGCTATACCAAACAAATTCAATATTCCACAAAACCATGTCAATAAATATAAAATAAAATTAAAATAAGTTAAATGTATAGCTACATATAAAATAAATAAATATAAAATATAAAATAAATAAATAATACCAAAATATAATTAATGTTCTCAATATATACAACACACAGGCAAGAGGTTTTCCTCCTTCACTACTTTTTACAAATTATACTTTTATACTTTTACTCTGTCTTGCTCTGAACTTTAATATTTGAACAGTGTTTTGAAAAATGTCTTGAACAGGGTGCTCCTTATACTGCAAGTTGAGAAGTGGCAGGTTGTAGTACAGGAAGCACAACATCTCTGCCTTGGAACCTGATAGAGAGCTCCTCCTATCTTGATAGATGGCCCCCACAGTGCTGAATAAAAAAAAAAAAAAAGCTTGTTCAGCTCACATTTATTTACATGTCCCCTCTGGTTTAATCATTTCTGACGCACCTACTGTAGTTACTGTAACTACATTATATTTGCTCTCACAGACACATTCACAATGGTCCCGTATATCTTCTCCTCTTCTCTTTGTGCAGTCTGAATCAAAACATCGTCATGCGCTGGCGAACATAAAGTTAGCCTACTGTTACCGGCTTTCAGCTCAGAGAAGATTACGGAATCAATTCGAAGTTGAATGGTTAACGTTAGTGTCATGAACACACCGCTGTTAATTTTGAGAAGAACCACCTTCAAACAAGTTAATAGCAAGCATTTAAGGGGCCTGCTAAAAAGGAAGCTATGTTAGCGTTAGAATAACGTAACAGTTGTTGTTTTTTCGGGGCACGCTGTACATAACTTTTAGTCATTGACTACACACACCCCCTGCCACAGTTACACGGTCATTATGTGGGAAACACTGCAGATATATTTAGAATAAGTTAAACGCTTACGTTATAGTTTGACCTCTTATTAACGTTTGCGCTCTTCCACTGTTAAACATGGTATTAGTTAGCTTTGTGGCTAATCTAATATAGCAATGCATTAGCGGCTGTAAGTGATGTTACAGAATATTTAGAAGTGATGATGATAGGATCGTTAGCTAGAACTACCACACCGTTTTTATATACAGTGTATGAACTAAATCTACAATCATTTCACATGATGAACGACAAAAACAGTACATCTCCATGCCGGGTGTAATGCTCTGCCACTGGCTTGGCTGATAGCTTTCTTCTGTAGTGGATTTCTGGCGCTGTTGTCAACTGGGGAGTTGCAGACCTCCTTCTGGTGGGCAAACTATGCAACACTCATAACATGAGTGAAGCATGAGACTCTGTTTCTCATGTTTCATCGGCCGTTATAACCGCAGATGCCGATTTAAATGCAATTAGCTCATATCGGCCGATAATATCGGCCGGCCGATATATCGGTCGGGCTCTACTTCTCACATCATAAAATGCTTTTTCCCTGTGCTTATGTGCAACACCGGCAGAGCACCGTTGGATGTGTGTGCACCCTCTTGAGCAGACTTTCCGATCATATAGTGAGTCATAATGTACATCTAGACTGCTGTGCAGTTTTGACCATAGGCGCTGGAAGCCCTTCAGCTTCTCAGATTAGGAATTCGTCTCACTTGCCTGATAATTACATGCATGTTGTTTTTGAACAGCCAGCCATTCTTAATGAAGCCTCCGCCAATGCTTTAAAGCTTTCAATTGGAGTTCAATCCCTCCTCACTTAACACATTTGCTTCCTCAATTGAAATTCAGATCACTAATACTGTATACTCAGCTTTTTTAATGTAGCTAACAAGTACAATTTACAAGTGAACATATGTCTGGTAGGCCCTATCAGTGTAAGGAGAGAATGTCATTAGGATTTATTAACATGATGTCTTAATTACAGTAAACACATATAGTATGTACAGAAAAATGTGTAATTCTAATGTTTTCACTTCTGAGTTTTTAAAAACCTGGATAATGAGTTTTGAAACCAAGAAAGTTGCTGTGAAGACTAGTGTAGCAAAACCCACTGATAAAATGGGAATGTGCTGGTAAAAATACATTGTATTCACTATATTCTATTTATTCATTATATAGCGGCCAGCCTCTAGTTGTATTCAGTTAGGTCTTATGTTAAGACCGATGTTCATAGATGTTAACGTCAGTAATAGTAATGCATTGCATGTTTCTTGCATCTAATAAAATATATGTTGGTTTTATTGCAGATTCTAAAAATACTCTACAAAGTGTTTTGGAGCCAGATAATACTTAACAGCAAAATGGAGCAACAGTAAAACAGCAGGGGAACGGAGATCTAAGAACGGTTTGAAATAAAAGGAACAATAAAACTGTAGATGATAAAAAAAACAACTTTGGAAGTGGCAAAATAAAGCTAGTATATACGGTAACTAAATTAGTACACAAGATAAATAAAAAGTCAATAAAAAAGGTTCATAAGTTTTAAAAAATAGGCCTGTCAGGGTGCTTACCAGTGCCCTATAAGAGGAGGTTGCACACTGGCCTAACACATCGTAGTTTTCTGCAGTTCTATTATTCATTCAATTCAACGTCAAATAACCAAAATTCCATTGCATGAGCTCCGATCCTAATAACATGCTGGCCATGGGTCCAAACTGCCAAATAGGAAGTACAAGCATCCAATGGGCTTCATAGTAGAGGGAACTCGGACTGTACCACGATTTTTTTTTGTTTTAGTTTTTTATTGTATCAGAGAATAATTATGTTAAAGTACCCTAAACAACCTATATTGTTAGTATAAGTTAGGACAATTTGAATAATGAGTAGAAATTGTTTTTATTGTTTTACATATAAATGTTATTTGAATATCTTAAAGAGATATTTTGCAGCTGATTAAAATCCAGCTCTGTCATAACATTGTGGGCAGTGTGTTTGGATTCCCTCTGTGGTGCCAGTGCACGGAAAAGCAGAGCAGCTTGGCAGACCCCGCTGCTCTGCTCCGAGGGGAGCTTGATTAAAATCGTCAAAGTATCCATTTAATTGATTCTGAACTAACTTTGGTCTGTCTGCAGGATGAGTTTCCTGCAAGGGAGTAGAAGCTCCTCAGGAGAGTTCATTGTTAGAGTTAAAAGTTGATTGAGTTCAGCTGCAGACCTGCTGGAAGATTGCTGCCAGCTGCCCAAAATCCATGGGACTAGCTTAGGTTATCTTTTTGTTGACTGATGTATTTCCTTATGTTATTGAGAATAGTATTATTTATTTATTTATTTTTTCACTTTTGTGTATAGTTTATCAACCTCACAAAAACCAGCCTGAACTGCTTGTTTGTCTGGTGTAAAATACAAATAAAACCTATAAGTGAAGATTACTTCATCCCTGTCCTCCGACCCCCCCCACCACTCATCCAATCTTTTACAAGGCCCTTGAAAAAGACTTAAAAGTTGAGTCACCAACTTTATAGTTGTTCTACAGCTGAGGGGCTCTGACCACTATTGCGGTTTCTTCATTTGATTTGAATGAAAAATGCTATGCTGTGGATATATTGGCTTGGATCAAAACAAGTTACTGCTTGGTAGGCAATCGAGAAAAATATCCTTAGAAAATCTTCAATCTTAAAAAAATTTATGAATTTTCAAAGTGGCTGCATATGGAGGATGATATCCCTTGATTTTGGCAAGCCAGTAGCTATGTTTCCATCCACACGTTTTTATGCGAATTAAGTGATATTGAATAAAAAATTCCTTATGGAAACCGTAAAATTCAATTGAATGTCATGGCTATCGACTCATAGTTTATACGTTCGGTCTTATCGGATTTTCTCTTGATACACGGCTCATGCGATAAACGCTGATGGAAACGTTCTTTGCCAAATAAATAATGAATTGCGATTTAAGTTTGAGGTTAAAGAGACGCACCTGTACGGTTTAGAAGTAGGGCTGGGCAATATATCAATATTGTATCGATATTGTGATATGAGACTAGATATCTTCTTAGATTTTGGATATTGTAATATCGTGATATGACATAAGTGTTGTCTTTTACTGGTTTTAAAGGCTGCATTACAGTAAAGTGATGTACTTTTCTGAACTTACCAGACTGTTCTAGCTGTTCTATTATTTGCCTTTTCCCCATTTAGACATTATGTCCACATTACTGATGATTATTTATCTAAAATCTAAGTGTGAAGATATTTTGTTAAGAATATCGTGATATCTGATTTTCTCCACATTGCCCAGCCCTAGTTTGGATGTTTTATTAATTCAAGGACATAACCCAGTGATGTCAGAGTTATCGACCCTCTACATCTACTACCCACTGGTCATGTTGAGGTCATTATGCACAGAATACACTTGACAGCTACTTTAGTGTATAGGCAATGCTTTTCTTAGTATTTTTTGTTATAAATTACATTTTAAAGTTTTAAGACATCAAATTCTACTTGCCTGCAATAAAAAAGAAGTGTCTACTAGCCATATCCATTGCATAGAACAAACAAGAGAGAAAGAGAGGGATAGAGAGGAAAGTAGAGAGAGAGAGAGGGAAAGAAAGATAGAGAGAGAGAGAGGGAGGGAGAAGGAGGGATGGAGAGAGAAGGAAATAGAGAGAGAGAGGGACAGGGAGAGAGAGAGAGAGAGGGGGATGAGAGAGAGGGAAAGACAACTCCTTGAACGGATTATAGTAACTTTTACCACGGCTTATTGTAGAAAGGCTACTGCAAGAAAAATGTATAGATTATTAAAAAGACATCATTCATGGATCATTGATGTTTGTTTGACTGCCGATGTGAGAGCTAGCGAATGTTAGCGCGCTAACGTTAGCTCGCTGCTAGCGCGCTGCAATCATGCAAAATAAAAAGCAATCCAACAGCCCATTATACAACGTAAACTAAGACACGTTTTCTTGCGGCGGCCTTTATAAAATGAGCAGTGGTGAAAGTTATTATAGTCCACGGACGTATTAAGAGAAAATTATAATCTAGCTAGTCATATTATGATGGGAAGTGGAAGTGATTATGCTCTTCTTCTCCGTTTTTTGGTGAATTTCTGTAGCAGAAACAGCGCCACCTATAGGCCTGGACTATGAAGTAGCATATTGAGTCATTTACAAGTGAATTCGTTTGGACGCAACTATTCTTGAAACGAATTCAGGGAAGACGGGTAAAAAAAAGATTGTTTTGGTACGTGTGGACGGGGCCTAAAGTTCATATTCCTGCCTGTAGTATCTGGGTGTGTATCTGTTGTCATGGTAACGACTGGCCAGTGAATGTTTGTAGTAGTTGAAGTAGTGAGAGTAGTAGAAAAAGTGGAAATCGTTTTAAGAAGTATGAATTTCATCAAAAAGCTAAAAGTTGATGCTAAACTGAACTGTTGGCTTCAAAAGTTGAAAAATGACAAAATATGTAGAACATTGTGAGGTCTGAGAGGGAGAGACAAAGAAAGAGAAAGAGAAGGAAAGAGAGAGAGGGGGATAGAGACAGAGAGGGAGAGAGAGAGATGGAAAGAGAGAGAATGAGGGAGAGAGGGAGAGAGAGAGGAAAAGAAAGAAATGGAGAGAGAAAAGAAGAGAGGGGGGAAGAGAGGGAGGGAGAAGGAGGGATGAAGAGAGGAGAGAGAGAAAAAGAGAGAGAGATACAAGGACAGAGAGAAAGAGATAGAGAGAGAGGCAGAGGTAAAGAGAGAGATGGAGGGAGGGAGAGAGACAGAGAGGGAGGGAAGGAGATAGAGAGGGAGTGAGGGAGACAGAAAAGAAAAAGAAGGAGGGAGGGAGGGATACAGAGAGAGGGAGGAAAGAAGACAGAGGGAGGAAGGGAGACAGAGGGAGGAAGACAGAAGTAGGGTAGGAGACAGCAAGAGACGGAGAATGAGTGAGGAGGAGGGAGACAAAAACAAAAAAAACGAGGAGGGACGGAGAGAGAAAAAGAGGGAGGGAGGGAGACACAGACAGATTAGGAGACAGACAGAAGTGGAAGGCAACAGATCTAGACTACTGTTCATATTACTGCCTGTAGTATCTGTATAGACTACTGTTTATATTACTGCCTGTAGTATCTGTATAGACTACTGTTCATATTACTGCCTGTAGTATCTGGGTGTGTCTGTGAAAGTGTTGTCATGGTAACGAATGGCCAGTGCATATGTTTATAAACATGCTCTGATGTCTGTAATCAAGTTGATGAGCAACACCTGCTGAATCTGTCAGCTGTGCTGTGCTTCAGCTATTCAGAGTCCCTGAGAGCGAGCACTCAAACAAAGCCTCACAGTGGCAAAACGATAACTGCTATCAGTCATATGACGTCATCCTGAGCACCACAAGGCCTTTGTGAACGTATCGGTATAAAATGTATATGGATAAACGTAAAAATGTGGTCATATCAGCGATTTCAAAAAGTGGTTCGTTCAGTGTTTCGCTGGGAAATATCCAGGAGTTTTAACATTGGAGCCAATGGAGAAAGATATGGACCTCTTGTCATTTGGAAGCTCAACCAGCCAAAAGTAAAAGGCGTATCACAAAACTTTATGATATCAGATTGGCTGAGACTAGACAAAAATACCTACGTTTTGATGTATAAATTGTGTATGACAAGTAGATATTGTGGGCGTGAGAACAATTTATTGAGAAGGGACAAATATAATTTTTTCGAAGCTTCACCCTCTAGCTATGACATCATCCACTCTAGCTCACGCAATACACACTCTGTTTAATCGATAACATTTCCTGAAATGATCACTAAACTTAAACAGCTTTTTAACAAAAACTGTTAAAGATATCAAACTGAAAAGATACAGCCTGTTAGCTGAATATTTTGTGAACATTTTAAAGTTTGTTTGGCGTCTGTAGGTGAAAGTATGAAGGAGCTGAAAATTTTGGGAGCGGAAGAAGATTTTAAGGAGTTGAAGGCTGCTCTCATTCACTTCAATGTTAAAAAAAAGTGTTAAAAAGCTTAAAATTTTAAAAAGTATAAATAATAGAAAAAAAGTTGAAGAAGTCCCATCATTAGCTGAAAGAGCTGAACATTTGAAAAGTTGAATGGTTTAAATAGCTGAAAGTATGCAGAAGTTACGGAGAGCCAAAAAACGTACGGAATAATAATAATAATAAGAAGAAGTATATAAAGAACCGAATAACAATAATTGGAATGCTGTTGAACAGCATTCCCACTAATAAAGAACCGAATAACAATTGTTGGAATGCTGTTGAACAGCATTCCCACTAATAATAATAAGAAGAAGTATATAAAGAAGCGAATAACAATAGTTGGAATGCTGTTGAACAGCATTCCCACAATAAAGAACAGGATAACAATAGGTGGAATGCTGTACAACAGCATTCCCCCAATAATTTGAACTGGTCATGTTTTTTTTTTTCAAGGCATGTACAGATGTGTGCATTTTATATGTTATAGGACATTAGTAGCTTCACTTAGCATAAAAGCGTATAGGCATATATAAGTGAGTTGCTTGAACTCAGTCTTTTGACTTGCCTGATTCCATTGTACATCTTTGATAATAGATCCTTTGTTAGACCATAAATATGTATTGTCATCTTGGCACTGTTTAGCAAGTGCCAAATCTTTATATTGAATTTACTTTGAGGCAGCAGATTGAATGTAGCACAAATAAAGACAATAGGGAGTGGAAACTCATTAAAAAGAAGGCTCTAAATAGGCCTGATAAATGAGAACTAGGTTGTATATCGCAGAAATACGTCTGTTGTGGTAGAGTCTGACAGCTTCATAAATCAATGTGGCTAATTTAAATCAGATTTATAATGTTATGTCATTGGATTAAAATGAGACAAGCCCTTATTTGAACTGCCTGAGAGTGTTCGGGGGTACTGCTGTTGTTCAGATGTTATGGAAAGCAATGTCTTTTCATTTGCATCACCTGTTTCAAAATATTCATCCATTTGGAATTTAATGTACCAAGAAGCAGAAGATACCGGATATATTTCTTTTTGCAGTTCTGACCATGAGAAAAATGTAATCCACGTACCAGCATTCTGAGCAAGTCATAAAAGTGATTGGGCTGTCTTGTCTTTTCAGAAAGCTTTTAACCTCGGTGATTAGCCTCTGTCAGCTGCCTCAAGTCTTTCTGTGACACCTCTTTGTGCTTTTTATCACCCATTTGTTGCTTTTCATTCTGGATGCTGGGAGAAAAATCATCATTAGCTCCCTGTCTTATCTACTCTTTATTTTTACCCCATGCGATGAGCCTTGTCGCTTGGATTTGGCTGATAATGATGGGTGCAGCAGTGTAAGCTTAATGGCTTCTCTTTATCTTCAAAGGCTTTGATTCCTCATTGTTGTTGCTTAGCATACAATTAAGGGGTAAAGGCCGTATTGGTGATGGATTTCTGTGAGTGTTTTTTTTAAAGTACACTGCTTAGCTGGAGCCCTGATTAGAAATACAGAGTGGCAGTACAAATTATTACTTAAGGAACCTGCTTTGGTGCTTGCTGACTTTTTTTTTAGATCTGGAAAACATACCTTCTTACGTTATTTATTATTTACAATAACTGTAAAAGGGTACCTGTAAAAATGAGACCCTTTTAACTTTCTGGCAAGCCAGTATAGAAACAAATAAGCCTTTTTACAGAGGGCAACTAGAAGAGAATGCAAGAAAGCCTTCCTTAGATTCACAACATGAGTCAGTCTAGGTTTTATCAGAACAGTTTAGAATGCGTTTGCAGCTTAGGTGTGCTCACTTGCTGTTTTTAAGGAACCAGTATATTACAGTATTTAAGTAACAAGTGACAATCTGATTTGGAAAGTTCAGACATATTTCACCTAAAATGGACTTGATGGGACCATCCAAAAGTGGTTGTTGGATTAAAGAACAGTAAAATAGGAGCGCCTGGATAGCCCACCTGGTTGAGCGTGCGCCCCATGTATAGAGGCTCAGTCCTTGACGCAGCAGCCTTGGGTTCAGTTCCAACCTGCTGCCCTTTGCTGCGTGTCGTTCCCAGCTCTCTTCCCTTTCACATCTTCAGCTGTCCTGTGTAGTAAAGGCCTAAAAATGCCCAAAAACATCTTAAAAAAACAAACACAAAAACATTTAGTTTCAGGCAATGCAAACAAGGATGAATGATGTCGTCATTACAATGATGTACCCATTCAATCCACAATATGTTTCTGTCTTTTTGCTGTGCAAGCAAAGTGAAGAGAAGTGAGAATCAATTCCGACTTGTGACCAAAATCCTCCGCATGTGGTCTTAAGTCAGGTCTTGATTACTAGCAAAGGTGAGCACACAAACACCACCACACTCAAAGCTACTTTCAGTTGAAAGTAAGAGAATCTTTACTACTTTTTTAATTGACGAAAGGAAGATAGCAGCTTGTGTGTTTATTCTATATTTATTAAAGTGCTTGTGAACAGTGTTTTCTGTTGGAGATGGTAAGTCCCTTTGTGGTGGACTTTGGACTTTTTCACTTTGTAAAGCTATTACATGCACAAAAAAGATATATAGCACAATAAAGGAAAGGAAAAAGCCAAAAAGCATAATATGAGCACTTTAAAAATAGCTTGTCTGGAACAAAGTTGCTAAACTAATTACAGTATAGCCCTAATTAGGAAGTGTAGGCAGCTTAATTGGCACTCTACAGTATGTACTTGACTGGAGCTTGTGATGTCCTGACAAATGCTAATTCACTTTGATATGCTTGATCTGTGGATACCACAGTACTTGCTTATATAAATTGTGTCTGTACTGTATTATCTAACAAATTACAGTTTCTCAGTTCACAGTTCAGCATGTTCTACAGGACTTGATTTTATCAATGCCAAATTAAAGTGTGAGTAGTAGTATGCTTCAAGTCTTGATAGCCACTATGGATGTTCTGTGTAATATCAGAGGGTAAATAAATGCAGTTCAAAATATGTGAAACATTAGGCCTCATGCAAGAACCACTTGTATAAACAGATATGTTCTTAAGTGGCACATAGTAGCAATTTATGATAATTTGTTTTTCTACTCTGCAGTAGGCACAGGTCTGTTCCAGCTGTGATTGGCAGTGATGGGAGCATGACACCCAAGTGGACAATTTTTGCCCCTCATGCTATGACACTTGTTGACTCCGTCAGTAACTTCTGCGACTCTTTGTCATCTCAGTCACAAGTTCTGTCCGTCTCTGTGCAAGCAGCGCTTGAAAATTGTTCCAAATTAGTCGGCACCGAATTTGAAAGTGAGACAGAATAAGTAGATATCAAAAAGAAGTTACCACTGTAAAATGTTTACTAGGCTTCATATTGCTTTCTAGTGCTTACAACTGTAACCTTGTTTTCAGGTTGCAACAACTAAGTAAATCGCTAAAAATCTATTAAAAAAAAAAATTACTAATCATTGATAAGTTGAGTCTGTTATGACACACGACGTCCTGCACATTATACTATACTAATACATATTGCGTTTGCTTTATCTGCCGTCTCCAGCAGATTTAATGCACGATTACAGGTGATTCAAAACGAACGTAACGGATAGACTCCAACTCTAGCATCACCATCAAGCTAAAATGTCTACTGCTTTACAATAAATTACCAAATATAAAATATAATCAACAGACTCCTTTTAGTGACTAAGCAAGTTGATGCTCCACATGAGAATAAACAATTAGCATGTTAAACACGATGTGAGCTTTCCTCTTTGGTGCACTCTGATATTGTTTTTTTGTTGCTCCAGATGCTTATTTTTTTTTATAGTAAACATACACACATTCAAGATTTGTTAGGAGATAATTTAATAATATAATAAAAAGTTTAAACAGTAGGATGGTAAGAGAAAGAGCTAACCTTAATTAACCTTTGTCTTTTGCTGCACTGAACTTCACAAGAGTCCTCTTGTTAGGGCTCCGGTTGAGGTCTGATAAGCCACAGCTAAGCTCCTTCATGGAAGGGGGACCTCATTCTCTGGTCAGCTGGGGAAACCCTGTGGCCGTCCTTCATTAGAACAGCCAGTCAATGACAAGAGGGTTTGCAGCTTGGAAAATAAACCCTACTGTGGCTAACTGCCCCACTGTGGCTCAGTCATGGAAAAAGATCTTGTTGTGATATGCTGACTGACTTCCAACACTTTCACAGTGTTTTAATATTTTCATATCTGTCTTCTGAAGATAAAAGCCTTTATATTTTTACTTGTGTAAGTGACAAATGCATTGTTGTCACTTACAACACTGGTGAGTAATTATAATTAAGTACATCCTAGTGCAAACATGCACTCACAGTTCAACCTAGAATACATAAACCGTACCTTTAATGGTTTGCATTGTATTTGTAAAATGTTTCCCTTTAAGGAATTCGGGAGAATTATACTGGATACAAAATTAAAACAGAAAATATAATTAGTGAAGTCAAAACATCTAACTTATTGATATATCATAATAGACAGACATATAGATTAATCCTTGCAGAATATGTTAATGTTACTGCAGCTTAGAGCCTTAAGACAAAAAAAAAATAGGTACATTTCAATCCAGAAAATCACATTGTATGATTTTTAAATAATTAATTTGCATTTTATTGCATGACATAAGTATTTGATCACCTACCAACCAGTAAGAATTTCGGCTCTCACAGACCTGTTAATTTTTCTTTAAGAAGCCCTCCTGTTCTCCACTCATTACCTGTATTAACTGCACCTGTTTGAACTTGTTACTTGTATAAAAGACACCTGTCCACACACTCAAACAGACTCCAACCTCTCCACAATGGCCAAGACCAGAGAGCTGTGTAAGGACATCAGGGATAAAATTGTAGACTTGCACAAGGCTGGGATGGGCTACAGGACAATAGGCAAGCAGCTTGGCGCAATTAATAGAAAATGGAAGAAGTTCAAGATGACGGTCAATCTCCTTTGGTCTGGGGCGCCATGCAAGATCTCACTTTGTGGGGCATCAATGATCATGAGGAAGGTGAGGGATCAGCCCAGAACTACACGGCAGGACCTAGTCAATGATATGAAGAGAGCTGGGACCACAGTCTCAAAGAAAACCATTAGTAACCCACTACTCCATCATGGATTAAAATCCTGCAGCGCACGCAAGGTCCCCCTGCTCAAGCCAGCGCATGTCCAGGTCCGTCTGAAGTTTGCCAATGACCATCTGGATGATCCAGAGGACGAATGGGAGAAGGCCATGTGGTCTAATGAGACAAAAATAGAGCTTTCTGGTCTAAACTCCACTCGCCGTGTTTGGAGGAAGAAGGTTGAGTATAACCCCAAGAACACCATCCCAACCGTGAAGCATGGAGGTGGAAACATCATTCTTTGGGGATGCATTTCTGCAAAGGGGACAGGACGACTGCACCGTATTGAGGGAAAGATGGATGGAGCCATGTATCGCGAGATCTTGGCCAACAACCTCCTTCCCTCAGTAAGAGCATTGAAGATGGGTCGTGGCTGGGTCTTCCAGCATGACAACGACCCGAAACACATAGCCAGGACAACTAAGGAGTGGTTCCGTAAGAAACATCTCAAGGTCCTGGAGTGGCCTAGCCAATCTCCAGACCTGAACCCAGTAGAAAATCTTTGGAGGGAGCTGAAAGTCCGTATTGCCCAGCGACCGCCCTGAAACCTGAAGGATCTGGAGAAGGTCTGTATGGAGGAGTGAGCCAAAATCCCTGCTGCAGTGTGTGCAAACCTGGTCAAGAACAACAGGAAACGTATGATCTCTGTAATTGCAAACAAAGATTTCTATACCAAATATTAAGTTCTGCTTTTCTGATGTATCAAATACTTACGTCATGCAATAAAATGCAAATGAATTTAAAAATCATACAATGTGATTTTCTAGATTTTTGTTTTAGATTCCGTCACTCACAATTGAAGAGTACCTATGATACAAATTACAGACTTCTACACGCTTTGTAAGTGGGAAAACCTGCAAATGTAGTGTATCAAATACTTGTTCTCTCCACTGTAGATCAGGCTCTTACTGAAAGTGCTGTTTGACCAGGAGGTCATCAAGTGGTTGTGAGGTGTTTCACGATGCACAACAGTTTGTGCAGCATCCTCTCCCCCACCACCACCCCTAACAGCTCCAAGGTGGTTCCCAGAACAGAGCAGTGTGGACATGAATTGTGAAAATGGTTTTAAGAGATCAACACTTACCGATCTCATTTTGAGAGAGATGTCCCGAGCTGATTCTAAGGCTCGGTATTGGGGCCGATCCGGGCATATTTTGAAGGATCAATATCGGCTGGAATAACACAGATAAAAATCCCCTCCTTTGTTTACTCTAGTGTGTGTTGTCCACCTCAGCCTGCTGGTGTTGCAGCGCTGCTCTCCTTTACCACAGCCGGCTCTACAGCATTTCACTGCATCTAGCTTTCCCCGGTTAAAATGACGAGCGTAGCCAACAGCAGGTCGGAGATCAGTTGTCACTTATTGAGGTTAATTCCCTTAGTAACTTGATGGCAGACCAACATTAAACATGGCTGTTGTCAGGTTTGTGTCTGTACTGTGTAATGTGTCTGATACATATTAAACCAACATTTAGGTAAATATAAGTAAAGGATCAAACTCTGAATTGGTAGCTACCCAATGTTAAATGAGCCAGATCAGGACCAAAATCTTTGATCAGCACATCCCAAATATATGGTATTACTTATCATTAGGAGAAATTCTATACATAAGGAAACTCCCAATACACTCCAAGAAAACTTCAATTTGCTTAACAAAACAAAAATTGCATTGCCATGAGTGTTCATACGGTTGGCCTTAGTTAGGTTTCAATGAAAGCAGTGTGCTGATTTCTGAAAGTTTAGGTATTGGTACTTGGTTGTGTGCTGCACTGCCACAATGATAATTTTGTGACTTTCTATTAATGGCCCAACAGATGGATACTCAATGTTTTAAGTGAGAGGATTTAGTACATCCAAGCAGTGGAATGGTTAAGTCTTGTAACTGCGTCTTGTTTAAGTCTGGTTTCTGTAATCAACTTGATGATCTGCCCTCTGCTTCTTCTGGGCTAATTAAAAAGGAGCAGTGAAAGCCCGTATGGACTTGGCTTTCATTATTTGGTTTGACAGCTCTGGATTAAAACACATTTCAAAAGTTCGACCCCCCCTGCCTCTTAGTAGGGGCATTGCAATTTTGTAGCTCGCCCCGACTGTTTTATCTCTAATAATGTTCACAGTACACAGAACTGTCATTGTTCAAAACACTCACTGACTCCATCAGTGTAATTATCCCCCTTCACCGCGGATTAAAATGCTTTCCTGCATGTTATTAAGTACATTAAAAGAAAATTGATTGGCTGTGATAGAAATCAGTTCTGCAGGTGAACTAGAGTGCTAGAGGATGCTTACGGTCATCGTTTTTTTGCTGCACTGTGTGTGTGTGGATGGGATGTGGTCTGTGTTACACATTAATGTGATTGCGATGATGGTGAAGATGACAATGACCTAGATTATTCATCACACACTTGCACATGCCTTTTCTCTGACTTTGTTGTGTGTGTGGTGTCCTTTTTATTTCTAACCCCCTCCTTGCCTGACTGTCTTCCTTTTGCACTAAGCTATGCTGTGTTAAGCTGTATTGTACTGTTGGAGCATCCTGAGTGCTTGTGTCAAGGAGGCTTGCACGCATTGCTTCAATCCTCTGAGTCATGCAAATAATTGTGTTCCTGACTGATGTCCCATGCATTTTTCATAAAAGAGCTTGACTGTGTGAGCAATGGGTACAAAGTTTTTTCCCTTCCCATCAGCTCCCACCTCCTCACCACCACACTGTATGTTTCACCTTCCCACAACCTCTACCTTCACCTCATGCTCATCCCGCCACACAAACATTTCTAGCTTCTATCATTGAAATCAATGGAATTGATCCTCCTGGGGTTAATGGATTTTGCTGCCAAGGTGAGGAGGATGCACTTTAATCATGGCAGATCTTAAATATTTTATCAGGCAGAGCCAAAGGTTCAGAGCTGGAGCTGGCAATGTAGAGGAAGGAGTGATGGGGGAGAGAGGTTCACTGTGCATCTCAGCACTGGTATAACAATAGGACAAATGTTACTCACTTTATAAAACAGCACCAAAATGGTATCAGGGAGAGGATGACAGGATATGCGTTTGTGTTTGTAGACAGAGTAATGCAATTCAGTTTAGTTACTAGGTAAGAAGTGCACTGATATTCTGTGGGAAATTGGACTTCATTTCCTAATTTTAGGATGGATAAATTAGAACAATTTTGAATGACCACAAACGGCAACATTTCTCATTAATTTTATTCTTATCAAATGTTTCCTTGTTCTGTGACGGTGGCTGCCACTTGTACTATTTTAATCATAGAGTGGAGGGTGCATTTTTCCAGACATCTCATGCCCTTATTTCTTCTTTTTTTTTTTTTTTTTTTTTCTGCATTTTGCCCCTCATTTTGCCTTATTTTGAACGTCCACTTTCCTATTGTCTGTTTTATATTTACAGCCCCATCTTTGCTGTTATTAAAAATTCAGCCTTATTAATTTCAATCGATCACTGCAGTTTTCCACCTTCTGAATAAATTGGTACAATGTACACAAACCAGGACTCGCTTCAGAGGATATTCATATACATACAGTACATACATACATACATACATTGTACTACATTTAAAAACTGAGATGAATCCCAAAATTATTAATGAATTTCACAAATGTACTTAGTTTGTCAATAGTGTGTGCATGAGTTGAGATAAAATCTGTGCATACAAATTATTTTTGTTGCTCCAATATGATTTATAGTACAATATAATTGTGTCTACACATTAGCTATTCTGGTGCATTTATGTGTACTGGTAACTGGATGTTAATATGTGTAAATCTCCTGCAATAATAGCCATAAATCACACATGGAGAAATTATTTGAAAAAATGACATTGATTTAATTCAATGAAATACTATGAGTTAATTATACCACTTAGCCCATGAAAAGGAGAAAAGTCATGCAGGTTTTTACAAAATTCTAGAAAGAGGAAAATAATTGCTTTTGTAGTGTCAATTCTCAATCATTAGTCCTTAAATGACAAATGTACATGTAACATTATGCAAAAGTCTTAAAGAGTACCTCCTTTGAATTTGAACGGGACCATAGACCTCACATGTTAAAAGAGGTACTGTTAAGTGTACTGTAAGTGTTAGTGTTAAGTGAGGTCAGCTTGCATCACGTTTTTCTGCCTCTGTCCTTTTGTGATGAAGTATGAAATCGTCTGTGTGCCCTTGTGTGCCTCTTCTGCGCGATGGTGCCAGTGTGTTTTTAATGTGCTGGGTAATGTCATTTTTTCGGCCATGTGCTACATTAAAATCAATGCAACACACCTTACAAAAAGCGTGGACATTGTCGATATGACTAGGTAAGATGCATGTAAATTGTTGTGCTGAACACTGTTGACATTTTTTATCGGATCGCTTTCGGGTCTGACTCTGAATTTTCTGCGAAGCTTGCGCAGAGATCAACTGTGCAACTAGGTTGCCAGGTTGAGGTGACAAACGGGTTGAAAATTGTATGGTGATTGTGTGAATAGAATGCGTTTCATACAAGATCTGGCAACTGGTCAACATTAGACAAATATTGGTCCGATTATTTATAAAGGAGTTTTGGCCATGCAAATTACAGGAGTTTCCCGGGAGAAATAACAAACCGGGAGAGGTCCGGGAGATGGGGCTAAAAAAAACTGGAGAAACCCGGGAAAAACAGGAGTGTTGGCAGGTGTGCTGCTGCTACGTCCATTATTTGTATGGATGGATGCAACCAGTTAATTGTGTTGGAACTTGTCATTCTCTTATATTACAGTTGCATTAAAGGTCCCTTGGCATGAAAATGTCAATTTATTATATTTTTAACATTAATATGAGTTCCCCCAGCCTGCCCCAGTGGCTAGAAATGGCAATAGGTGTAAACCGAGCCCTGGGTATCCTGCTCTGCCTTTGAGAAAATGAAAGCTCAGATGGGCCGATCTGGAATCTTCTCCTTATGATGTCATAAGGAGCAAGATTACCTCCCCTTTCTCTGCTTTGCCCGACCAGAGAATTTGGCCCACCCATGAGAGAGAGAGAGACATCATGGCTTTCAAACGAGCAAAGTGGCAGTTGGTCAAGGCCACACCCCACCCTCCACCTTGCCCCCCCTCTCCTCCTCAATAGATTCAGACACAGAAATGGCACATACTAAGGAAAGCTCATCGTGGAACTGGCTCTAGTGGCTGTAATTCTGCACAAAGGCTGAATTTTGGGGAAGAGACTTCAGATACAGTATTAGGGGACCACCAAGGTCTATATTAAAGCATCCAAAGAGCACCATTATGTTTTCTTACAGAGCATTTATTTACGGTGTCTCATTTACTAAGATCCAGCATCAGAAGTTCTGTGCTACCCTTAAGAGTAACCCACATAGATGCAGTTTAAAATGTGTGAAGATGTATGCTGCGTTGAACATCACACATCATGCGAGTAATCACCAAGGTTTGACTAGCACACCTTGTAGGTCCTTACTGATGTTGGGGGTGATAAACAATAAAGTGATGGTGATTAACTACTGTGTGTCTGCATTATATGGTAAATGGCATGAAGAGTTTAATGGCCATTCAAATAATTCATAGTAATATGCAAATCATAGGGAATCAACCAAACTCATTTCATGCTCAGCCTTTGGAATCTTATGTAATGAAAATTCCCCTTTACATTTTATCCTTGTAAAGAGTTGCCTTTGGTGGAGCATGTTTTTTCACTTAGAGTCACATGGAAGAAAACTTTACTTTGAATCTGGCTCGCCTTTTGAGTGCCCATGCAAGGCAATATGACAGCTTCTTAAAAGCAGTTATTCATATGTTTATACTTTAGTTTTCAAAGTTTCTTCGACATCGAAGTGTGAAGAGTAATGGCTGAGTGTTAGCCTGAAGATTTGAGCAATATCACATATCTCCCACAGAGTCACAGCAGCCTAGACCTCCTCTGATCTCCTCATCTCTCCTTTCTGCTGGAAACGATAGATTGCCATACATTCTGGGAGGGACAATTTTCGTATAAAACGGTCTGAAATGACCACTTGTCATGGATCAGACTTAAGCAACATGTAGGATCGCAGGGTACAGCAATGATTGTAGAATTTACAGTAAGTACATTTAAGTGCACTCTAGTATTCTGATTTTGAGTCTTATCCTGGCTTTTATAATATTTGAGTTGTGACATTTACATTGAACATATAGAAACCTGATTATTCATTTTGCTTTATACATCATTTTAATTATCCAGCCATCCTGCAGATCTATCATTTCTGTACCAACTGAGTTACCTCAGCAGTTGGGAATTAAGTAGTTTTTGACTGCCTGGACACTGCAGCATTCACGACTCTGCTGGATGTAGCTTCTCCATCTGATTGCCAGTAATGGTGACAATTGAAATGTACCCTCTGCATTACCAGTATCGGATTATTACTGTCATTTCAGCATGTAGGTCATCATAACATCATTTATCTTATCCTAGAGAATCATCAGCAAGCTGAATAAGTTCAAATCTGACTGATCCTAATTTCTCTTCAGGTACTCCAGCTACTTTATCCGGGTTTCTGTCTTGCGATGAGTGAATGATGACTGCAGTTTTTTTTGACATTTTTAATTGCCTTGTGTATTTTGTAGAAGCAATCTTTTATTTTGCATCTTGTTGTCATTCCATATCTTTTTTATCTCCTTAGAAGTTTAATTACTCACTGAATTTTTTAGTTTTACAAACCATTGAATTCTGTAAGTAATAGTCACCCGTAAATTATTTTCTCAATTACAGTTTATAGGCTTACTGTTGCAAATATTTTGAAATTGTTTAATGAGTATATCTATTTATGCATAACTGTGTTCAGTTTGATTTCTTTTTCTGATCTAGTTAATTGTATACAAATCCCAAAAGGATGTCATAGTCACTGATAGCATAATGATTAGCTGCAGCCTTGGTAAATCAGATGCTAATTACACGCAGATTATGTGCGCAAATTGTATGAAAAGCGCAGCGCCAACGCATATCTGGCCAGCGATTGCAAAGTGCCTTTAGGGTTGATTATGGCATCTCAGTGTTTGAGTAAAATCTTGTGCTCTTCTTTCTTTTTTCATCCACAGCTTGTCTAGCAAAATGGGCTAGTTCAGTGTATAAATAAATGTCAAAACCAAGAATTAGGGACCCAACTAATAAGTGATTGCTTAATAATTGTTTATACTTGCACACTGATGTACTGAAAAATTGTCTCATTTTGGATCTCAGCGATACTTCTGGGTTTGTTTGTCTGCATGCTGGTGCTCTTTTACCCATGCCATCAACAGGATTCAAAACACTGCCCAGCATCAGCAACCCATCTGCCATCAGTACCCTTAGCATCCACAATTCAGTCAATTTGTACAACAACACAATGAATTAACAGTTTTATCCTCATGTAGTCTAGCAGGGGCAAACCTGCATGCTGCCAGTCTGTAATTACCCTTTAGTGGCCTAACTAATCTGGATTGCATTGTGTAATGCTTCTGTGAGCTGGCTGCAGTGAGAGACATGCCCTACCCTAAGACTTGGCCAGACAAACAACAGGAGCACATGGAGCTGTGTATGCCTGCTGTCGGAGAATGACAGCAGGCATACACAGCTGACAGAGCGCAGGATCAGGGGGCTACTCTTCTCAGCTGTCTCTGTGCTCTACCCTCAGCACCAGGCTGGCACAAGCTAAGAGTTGGCAGATCCCAATGTAAATGGGTGCCATGCATCTAAACACATCCTTTTCTTTCTTTTTTTTTTTTTTTTTTTTTTTATGTCTGGAAGACATCCTGCTGGTCTGGTTTAAGGCTCTCATATTGCAGCATCACCACTGTACCTCAGATGAATCAACCATGTTTCTACAGTACCTACAATATTCTTACTCCCTTCCCTTATCCCCTTATCCTCGCTTCCCTCCCTGTCCTGCAGGTGCAGCCTATTCTCATGAACCATTCATTCAAAAAGCTACGAAAAGATAAGCACTGGAATTGCATTCCATATTTTGTTTTTGCTGTATTCACTACATTGACGGCCGCTGTATAAGGACGCGGGAGGAGGTTGGGGTGGATGGTTAACATGCAGGACTTTCAAGCCAGAGAGCGGAGTTCGCTTCCCGGGGAAAGCTCAAGTCTTTCACCCAGGAAATGCGTGTTCCTAGGAGTGTTTTAATCCAAGCCATGATCTTTTTCCTAGTCTTAACTAGTCGTTTTGGTGCCTAATATTAACCTTCGTCGCAGTAAAGGGCTCATATTTTGTGGACTAAATTTAAACGTAATGTCCGGAGGTCCGTAACCGGCGTCACAAAGCTCTGCAACGGCTAAAACAACTAGCAACTGCCGCTCGGCATCATGGAGCTCGTAGCCACCCGATGCCACGTGACCACCCGACATGACCAGCCGGCGTTCTCCATTATCATACTTTTTGGTATGCATACATTTTGGTACGATATCATACGGACCTGTTCATGAGAATGCAAAACCTTTCCAAATAAAACTCCCTTCTGCTGATCCCTTATCACAAAGCACTTACATGTAGCAACTTTGCTTGTTCCTTTGACACCCAATGACAAGACTAGTTTTTTTGTAATCTGTTACCAATGTAGGAATTTATCTGCATTAAAATGTCTTGTCTAGAGTGAAATATCTCAACTATTGGATAAGCTGCCATGACGTTTGGTACAGACAATTATTGTCCTCAGAAAAATGATATCTCCAACACGTCACAAAGTGAATTGCCATTACTTTCAGATGAATGCTAACATAGCAGGCTAATATGCTAGCATAATATGTACATTACATACTAAATGCTACAGTAACATGCTAACTATAATAAGCCATGTTAAACTGCTACTGTTAGCAGGGAACATTAGCTAACTAGAAGGTCACTCGGAGAGTGAAGATCTTTGCCAAAACATGCCCTATCTTATAATGTTCATGCAGTGTGAATTTCGGAAAAAGTGAAAAATAATTTGTGTTTCCGTCCTGTGATTTGGATCAGTTTCAAAATGAAATGGGGTTCTTCCTTGGCCCATGATCCACTAAGTTTCATGAAAATCGGGCCCATAGTTTTTTCTAATGCTGCTGACAGACGAACCAAGCCAACGAAGGTAAATATTGTTGTGAAACACAGGGGCGTTTCTAGGACTTGAGGAGGTTCGGGGCTTAACCCGGACCCATTTAACTAAACTGAATGCAATGCAATACGGGGACTGGCTTGTCCAGCTTGTTCATAGCCAGTGCATGTTTATTTTAGCTGTACAGTTTGTAGATGTTAGTAAAATAGCACCAACATTTGGCCTAATCATAACTGCCCTGGCAACCCAAAGGCCAAGGTTTTGTTTCCAGATTTGTGTGGTGACTTATGATGTTTTAATGCATTAATAAACCCCTGGACTGTAATATTTTGTATTTGAGCAAGATTTCTGCTCATGTTTAATAGGCTATTACAAGAATAAAGTCACTATATTTCAGAAAATAATCCACCTGCACCATAGTCTGCTGTGTATTACGTGATTGCTCTGCTGATATGGTAGATCTCAGACCTTTTGACAGACACACACGCCCCGTTTGGGTCTCTGGTCTCTGAATGAAACGTTTAGGGAAGTGGCTGTTCGCTGCTATACATCGGAGGAGGAAAACAGAAACTACAGCAGAAAAACATGGAGCACAAACGCGACACATCTGCCGCAGCATGGCCACAGCAGAGCGCGTCCATTATAAACCTGCACAGACCACGGAAGGCGCGCTGCTCATTCCTATTTTTACAGCGAGAGGTGACACTAAGCGATGCACAGGTCTGCTTTAGTGCTCCGTGTGTTTGAGTCTGAACCATAGACTGGAAACGTCACGGGAACTTCAAACAAAATCGTTAGTATTGCACTGCTAAACCTTGTGTTAATGGCATTAATGCATTAGACTGATTCGGCTATGATTCCTCTGAAAATTACACCTTTCACAGCTTTCCTCATGTAGAGACAGTTGCTAGTGTTAAGAATTTCTAAAAGACGTGTTTGTTCTGATTTCTGGAGGAGAAAGGAGAGGCTGGGGTCGAATTGAAAGTTAAGCAAAAGGTTTAATGAAACTGCATGAAAACGACAAGACAAAAACACAATCAAACATAAAACATAAAACACTGCAGCTGACAGCGGACTGATCTCATGCTTCTCCTTGTGGAGTTACAAAAGAACAGTCATGTGACATGACAAACAATACGCTGTAAACAGCGGACTTCAACGTGCTTCCCCTGTCGGGGTCACAGATTGAAGCCCCGAAATCACCTCAGTTTCCGAATTATATTCCTGTGGAATTGTGGGTCTCTGATTAAAGACACACCTCTGATTTTAGGTTTTCCCCAGGTCACAGTCAAAGGTCGTTTCACATGGTAGTGCCGATTCTGTCTAATCACGTCTGGACCTGCAGGGAGTGGCTCCCCAAAACCAGAAACAATAGTTACCTTTCCTGTGGGAACAATGAGTCTTCTTCATATGCTAAATGTCAGACATGACCTGATCAATTCTTTTGAAGCTACAGACGGTGTGAGCCAGACCAATGCTAATCAGTGTAGTTATTTGATTAGATCTAGCAAGTACATTGTTTTTAAAACATAAGCCAGGTTTTAACTTTTTAACTTCAACACTAGGCGATGGCAACAAAAACATGTTGGTCAGACCCCGCACGTAGCTGCCCGTTCTATTCGCATCGGAAAAATAAATTGGACAAAGTTACAGTTCTACCATTAGTTCTACAAAAAAATGTAAGAACTGCCTTGGAAAATACTTGTTTTCTTTATTTGCATGTGCCATTCTGGGGCTTTTTATTCTATTATACTTATTTTTGTAAAAAAAAATAAGTAAGAGAGGGCGAGAGATCCTGGGCCATTCATAAAACATTTGGGGCTGTAGCTGGGGATACCCTGGCCTTTCGTCATATACTGGTGACGAAACACCAGTCCAGCATATTAACATCTAAAAGTTAATTTGCATGCCAACATGCTAACATTGTCGCAACTATTGGATGCTGAAATCCAAATGTTAATTGTTACCACTTTTACGTGATTTGATTTGTGGGGACTAAGTAGTATGTAGGTTAACGTGCTACTGGTAACATTCATCTGAAAGCGCAGCTCACTTTAGGTACTTTTGGCAATTGAGGCTGACCAAATACAGTGACTGATCAAAGTTGATCAAAGTCTTATACAAGTTGAGCTTGACCTGCTAAGATGTCCTAAAATTGCCACTGTACACATGATCATTCCTTTTGAATATCATGGTGGGTTAAACATCACATTTTTCCCCACTATTGGTAAGAATGTTTTTGGTAGTAGTTTGATTTAATTCAATTCAATTCAATTCAATTTTATTTATAGTATCAAATCATAACAAAAGTTATCTCGAGACACTTTACAGATAGAGTAGGTCTAGACCACACTCTATAAATTCCAAAACCCCAACAATTACAGTAATTCCCTCAAGAGCAAGCATTAGCAGTGGCTATTGCGACAGTGGCAAGAAAAAACTCCCTTTTAGGAAGAAACCTCGGCAGACCCAGACTCTTGGTAGGCGGTGTCTGACGGGCCAGTATAAAAATCTCATAACATATAGTATTCTTCTCAGTCATGGTTTGCATACTCTGGTATGCACATTTTCTTCTTTGGACTGTGTATGGTTGAATCCCATGTTTTTAAGATGTCCAGCTACAAGACTTGAGGCTGAAAAACTAAACTTGAGTGTATAGATAGCTCTGCTGGTATTTCTCAACCTGTCCTCTCATAGCAAGTCATTGGCTCAGTTGCATCAACAACAAGCTATGCATTTTAAGTGATTACTAAAACACAGAACACTTGTGATTTCTGTGTCTGAAGCTGGCAGAGTAAAGGGCAATGTTGCCATTAACCCCAACAGCTTGCATACTGTCCTCGGTGTTATCGTCTTCTTAGATAGACCTGTGAAGTGGAAAACAAACGGGAGTCCTGAAAAAGCCTTATTATGCATCTCACAACATGTTCATGTTCATGTTGTTTAGGCCTGGCTTGGCTTGCAATTGTCCCATCTGTTAAAGTTCATATTGAATATTTTCTTAAAGTTGATATCTCCGCCAGTCACTAATAGTGTTGTCTAAAGAGGGTTTCTCCACACAGTGATTTAGTGCTTCATTACTTGGCTGGTTATATATAAAATCAGGCAACACATCTCACAATTGTTTGTTGGCTTTCTGTGTTCATGGATTGTAGTTTGTTGTCTTGCAAGTCAAAAAGAGGATGAAATTAAGGTGTTTCGAGCATGCAGAAAACCTCGCTATACAGAGAATTGTGTAACAGTTGGTGGTTAGATCTGTATTGACCTTTCCTGATGAACATAATGTTACTTATAGTGGAACAATCATGATGCTAAAGAATCATCCAGAGAATCAGCCTTGGGTAATGAAAATACTGCAGCTTCAGTAAGATTGATACGTGTGTGTGTGTGTGTGTGTGTGTGTGTGTGTGTGTGTGTGTGTGTGTGTGTGTGTGTGTGTGTGTGTGTGTGTGTGTGTGTGTGTGTGTGTGTGTGTGTGTGTGTGTGTGTGTGTGTGTGTGTGTGTCTCAGCCAAGTCATTCAGAAACATAGTAGAAACAGCTAATCCATATCTATCCTGTACTTTCAACATTGCTGGTCCTCCCGGGGAGATTGAGTGCCCAAAGCCATTTTGTTTCCACTATGTCAGAGCCACTGCTAGCTAACTGGAGTCCTTCTCTTTCTTCTTTGTCAGAGAGACTAGTGTAAAGAAAGAGAAAAATATCACTGTACAACCTTTTCTGTAGCGATCCTATAAAGGGACCGTATTTTTGTAATCAAACCCCAACTACAGGTTAGCAATTGAAGCAAAAGTGAGTAAGTTTTACAGTGATAGTCTGGACTCCAAAGTGTTAGAGTTGGGTATGCACAGCACAGATCTTAATAGTGAACATTAAATTGTTTTTTGTAAATACATTTTCTCACTTTATTTTCTGCCATACACAAACTTCTACAAGTGGCATATTTGCAGTACCATAAGTACATTTCCATCCACTTCTTTTTCGTGAACTTAAAAAACCTGAGTGGAAACAAAGTGCAATGGATAATAGACCTAGCGGATAAATCCTTATATACATACTTTATATGAAGCATGTGGCTTAAATGTTCACTGAGGCTTTTGCTCCACTGCAGAGATGAAAAATAGCAGCAGATGAAAACATCAGATAGGAGTTAACAATACTCGCATGCCTGCATTTACAGTACATATATTACATATATATGCAACTGTAATATAAGAAATGGGCATGAAGATCAACCATCCTTGTTCTGTGCAAAAATGCATTAAGTTCTGCTTAAAATAATATTCAGCTAGGAGAACGGTATGCTATTCAAATTAAGTGGGTTACCATCTTCCAGGTAAAGTTATTTCAGTACAAAAGTCCCTCTTTGTGTATTCTTTGCAGCAGCTCAGCAAGGAAATACTGTCTGAGGAAATGCAAAGAGGGAATTTTGTACTCAAAAGACCCACTTGATTTGGCTAACTCATACTGCTCAAACCTCATGCTAGTTTCAGCTGAATTTTAGAAACCATTTTTGTACAGAACAAGGACTGGGTTTTGTCTTCCATCACGTTCTCTGGAGTTGCACAAGGGCTTCACAGCCAGCATGGACAGGAGAAATGATACCACCATCGATAGCTCTTTGTACTGTACATATGAGTATTGCTTTAGGACGCACAAAAAAAAAAATCTATACCAATATATGTCCACATAAGAATGCAGACTTTGAGTATCTAACTGTGCAAGAGAGAGATTTTTTGCAGACTCCTTCCCCAGGCAAGTGAGTGAATCCTTCTTACAAGACACTGGAAGTCAACAACTGGGATGTCAGTAATGGCACAGTGAAAAAGGATGTTGTAACCTGACATGACAACACATGATGAGAAATCAATAGCCTCATCTCTTCACATTTTCTGAAAGAAATAGGAGTGAAAAGGGAAGTGTGTGGGGGTCTATTTTTAATGTGAAGGGGATTCATGTGGACCTTGACAGACATTGATTGGTCCCATTAAACCAGATGACACAGCTGAATACAGATAACATGAACAGAAACACTGCAGATAGATAGATAGATAGATAGATAGATAGATAGATAGATAGATAGATAGATAGATAGATAGATACTGTATATACACTAAACATTTGTTTTGTTAACCGTGTGTGTGAGAGAGAGAGAGAGATCTGCAAGAGCAGGATTGTTTCATTATTTGAGAAGTATTTACCAGTAGAAAAAACTCAAAGCTATAAAGTTGTATTCATTGGTTTGTATCCACATTAAAACCAAAATCTGTACTAAATATTGTAATATATTTGATCTTTCAGTCTACCTAGACAAAGTTGTCTTTGTTTTTGCTTGTGCTGGCACCCTACGTGTGCGGTGGCTTCTCTCTTTGCCGTTTCAGAAATGAATGGCACAAACAAGTTAAAATCAAAGAAAGAGCACCCAGCAGGGGTAGTAGTCTAGAAGGTCAATACTTTGATGTTGTCGATGTTATAGTTCTTGTGTTTGCCATATTCAGCATGTTGTTTGTATGTAACCACAAATAAAGCATTAATGCAAAATAGAGGTAAAAAATTCAACAAAACAAACTACAAATCCATGTAGGACACATGTAGGCTAAATATCAATATCTGTATAATCAATTTATGTATAATTTCATGTGCAGGTATTTTAGAAAGTTCCCCTAGCAAATATTCTGCCCTGCTCATTTTTGGCCACAGTGTGTATTTACACCATGGGGAGGTATCATGCACCCCAGACTCAGCCGTGAATCAAGCTATTGGCTCTCTTCAGTTAATACTATGAAGGAGTGTATCACAAATTCTAATGGGCCTCAAGTGCTATTGGAATGGGTAAATGTGAGGATATATTCTTCAGGCTTTGGGGCCGAATAGCTAAAAAGGGCATGTTTATTTTCTTCTCAGTGTACTTGTAGTATTCTCCATCTGTAGTGCATTGTCTATTGATTTTCTTCAGCCCTCTCTATCAGTCAGGCTTTAATAAGACAACACATGTCGCCTTTAAAAGAAATGCATTACAATGTTAATGGATCACTCCACGGACCCGATTGCCTCTATGCTGAATGTGTGTATGTGTTTGCCACCACATTTTCATTAAAACAGAAGAAGACAACATTCATCTTGATGGTTTTAGGGTAAAGGGGTGGAAAACAAGGAGAATGTGGCACTAGAAGGATGAAGGGGAGGAGGGAGTAGTAGAAAGTGAAGAAGAAACCTCCTCGTGCAAAGTGGATTCATCTTCTGTCTTATTACTCCTGCAGGGACCAATTTATCTTCATTTAGGTTTTTGGCACCAACCCCAGTCCAGCCTCAAGAACGCAGGAGCTCAGTGTGGCTCTTTGGCCAGTGTGGCTTGCATCTAGGGCTTGACCAGTAACTGCCTTTCAAAGGCTGATTATATTGTTTGAGAGTTCTGACAGTCGAAAAAAATAAAACTTTTAAAAACCCTTTTTATCAAAGGTTTTGTATTGGATTGTCACTAATTATTTAATATAAACAACTTCAAACACAGTTCCAATACTTTTTTTTTTGTTCTTAATTTTATTAATGCAATCAGTATCTTTTATAATACATAAAACAGTAATGTGATTGCTTGATGTAAGTAAAGACCCCTTGGTTCACTCTTTAACGTTTTTCTTCGTAACGGTTGCCTATCATGCTTTTAGCCCCTTTTTTTAACAGATTAAAAGCCACTAGTTATGAATGATCTTTGTTTATATGTTTGTCAGTTATTTCAGTGTTTACAGTCAAGGTGATGCTTCATGTTCTATAATAAATTTGTATAGGTTTACCTCCTTTAGGAGTTTGAGGCTGCTGCCCTCTTTGTCTTTATTGAGCTTTAGTTTAAACCACAACACCGTCTCCATTCAGCAGGGTATAAATTAACATTGATTTTAGTTACGGTCTTACTGTAGCATCATGGCCTTGGTGGCCAAATAACAAACAATAACCTTCACAGTGTGAGTGGGTGGAGGCGGCGAGGGCAACAAATAAAGAAACAATGGAATAGAGAGGAAGAGAGCTGTATCATTTTGCTCTTCATTACCTATGAATCTTTTCTCGCTTCATTTTCCAAAAACTAGCAGATGTCCAGCCCAGATGTGCACTGTGATGCAGATATGTTAAATAACACAAGAACATTCTATTATGTCTGTCACTTTCTCCGTTTAACCTGTTGATTTACCCTGTAGTGAAGTTGCCATTTTGAGTAATACTCAGCAATTACATTAAACTGCTCTAAAACCTGTCACTGTACTGTGAATTCAATCTTGCCTTCTCCCCCCTTTTCCCCCTCCTCTCCCTGTCTACCATATGTAACTTCCAAAATCACATGCTGCATGATGTTGGCTTCTCCATTTGCAGCTCAGCAGACAGATGCTTGTTAATTGTGTTGCTGCTAGAAAAGGAAAAGAAGGGGTGGTGGAGTGTTGAGCGGTGGCTGGAGAGGGGTAGGCAGACGGATGTCAGAAATCAGAGGAACCCCTGCTGCCATGTCTGAATGCAGCACTGGCTGCGCAGTGAGAAGAGAAAAGGAAAGAGCCAGGCAGAGTGGTCTTTCTCTGGCTGTGTTGCGCTGTGCAGTCTGGATCGAGGTGCCCTACTGACAGCCCAAAGATTGATGGATAGAACTGTGTATCGCACATAACATCAATTCTGTCCTGCTTTCTCTTTCATTCTCACTCCCCCATCACTCCTCCCTTCCCCTCTCTCTTTCCTACTCTCCCTCTCTCTCTCTCTCTCTCTCTCTCCCCCTCCCTCTCTCCCTCTTGCTGCTGCTCCAGGTCCCTCGCCGGTCCCTCTTTTTCGTATTAGTTTCCAAAAGGCATCTTAAATGCTGCCAGAGAGCGCGCTGTGAGGCAGCAAGAAAGCGAGGCGAGCGGATTGCTATCTTTGTGACAGCTTTTCCTCTTGGCAGGCTGCGTGTGAGCCAGGGAACTGGACTGGACTGTGGTGTTTCGTGGAGGAGGTGGGAGAAGAGGTGGAGGAGGGAGAACTGAGGGGACAGCTGGACAGATGGAGGACGGCACCCAACAACTGGGACACTGCATGGTTGACATGAAGGAGTTGAGTGCCAACCCTGAAGGACTGACCGCTGCCGGTGAGCTGACTGCACTGTGTTTCCCTGTCTGTCTCTTAATCGGTCTCCTTTACCTCTCTCCTCTGTCCTTCCCCATACAGTTAAACTGTCTGCTATTTGAATTGATTCTGTCTCCCCTACAGTATACCACTATTTCTATAAATAAGTGTCTCAATGGTGTCTGGTTTTTAAATTTTTTTCCTATGTGTGTGTGTGTGTGTAATAGAGAGAAAGAGAGAGAGAGAGGGAAAATGCACAATTATCAATAATCACTGAATGTCACATTTTTGCTTTTATTACAAAAGAACATTCATTTTACATCCCATTAACAGAAGGTGTTTCCAGGTGAATCCTGAAAATGACTTTATATTTTTTAAATGAAAAATGAGCACACTGTCTTACCAGCCAGTTGATACTGGAGTACTAATGATCATTTTTTTTGCAATGTCATCTTGATAACTTAATAGTCTTGTGTCTCCACAAATGATTACAGAACATGGATTTTAAAACATAGTGGCTGACCTTCTACAGGTTTCCAATTAAGGCTTAGGTTCTAGCAGTTTGGTTGAATTAAAATCATAAATTGTTTGTCTCAGAATGTGAGCAATTATGCCAGAAGCCCGCCTTACCGAATGTTGGGCAACGCTAAATTTGATTTAGTGGAGCTGCAGAGTTTGAAGTTTGACAGACACGGTTTGTTGACATGTCTACACATTCTTGTGTCTGTTTGTACATTTGTGCCTGTGTGTGCATGCATGAGTCTGTCTGTGTGTGTGTGTGTGTGTGTGTGTGTGTGTGTGTGTGTGCTTTGCTTTGATTTGCTTTGCTTTTTTTTCATGCATTCATATTCCATCCAGCCTGAATGGATTGTCACTAATGAGCACTGGCAGAGGCAAACTAGATGTATCAGTGCCCATCACAACAGGAGACTGCTAAAGAGATTAGCCATATCAGTGATGAAACAAATCCTGCTCTCCAAGTTTAATACCTTTGCTCACCAAAAGGACAGACACTGCATGCAGCGCCGCTTAGCACTTACATTGGCATGCAAGCTCAACAGCATCATCTTCCCTATGGGGATAAGTAAATGGAGGCGTAGAAAAAGGAATGAAAGCACAATGCATGATGCCTTGTCTCTTTTGCCTTCGAACCCACAGATACCTGCTGAACCAGCTTACATGCACAATTACACACATGCAAACACACAAGAGGAAATAACTAAACATGTACACACCAGTACATCCTTATAGAAATACACACATGCACAGATATAGGCAGGCAATCACACTCACACACAGCCACACACATGCTTATACTCCGTTACAGTTAGGACCTGATTGCGCTACTGTAAAATCACACAGTCACAGTTTGGAGATGACATCTGACAGGTGTGGGAGTTTAACAGTAATGACAAACACCTCACTGTACCTCTGCTTTGTTTTTCCCAAGCATCCTGTGAGACAAAAGGGAAGCGCAAAGCACATAATTACCATGTTTGGTACGAAAGACAAGTTGACAACCTCGCATTAGTCATCAGTCGCAAGGTGAAATAGTTTATCTCCTCCTTCTTGACAGGAGAGAAAAGTGGGTGCTGCTCAGTACTTATTAAGGTGGGGCTGAATTGGCATTTTACAAACTCCCCACCACCAGGGGTAAAATTATGTTATTTTACCTATTAACTATTCATAACTGAATTTGCATACGGGCATGTGAGTTTTTAATGAAAGCTGCAATGCAATTGATGGATTTTTCATTGCACAATGCTTGACATCACACAACTATTGTAGAGCAAAATGTCTCACTCCGTGCCCTTGTTAACCCTCTACACTCCATCTCCCATCGACGCGACAGTCAAGACCTCCTCAGCACACCCAACTGATTCACAACACTTCATTAAACGCTGGCAACAAAACCATCTGTCCCCTCTCAATCTCCCAGGGCAGTAATGTGACGATAACTCACTCTCCCATTCAGCACCACTTGTCCTAATAGGATGCCTGTTTGTGCAAACATCAATCGTGTTAGCGGTATGTTAGCCTGGCTGATGAGGAGGATGTGCATGTGTTGTTTAGGCAATTTAAACTACAGAATAGAGAAGAACGGAGGAGGGAAAGATAGGACAAAAAGAGTTAGAAAGATTGCAATTAGTGTGCATGTGATGTAGAGTTGGTGGTGGTGTTTGAGGTGCAACGGTTTATTGAGAGACGGCCAGTTATATCCCCGAAACCTGAAATCCCATGTTGAGCCACCTACATAAGTGAATTATTAATAGCTTCTCAAAATCCAAAGTAAATGATATTCAAAATATAAACAGGATTTGTTCTTAGGCACGGGCTCTTACATGTAATATCTATTCATGAAGAGGATAAGCAAGAGTGATTAAGAATGTGTGCTATACCCACTGCGAGAGGCTTTATCAGAGCTCTTTTTGGAAATTGCTTGATTTTCTTAGTTGAGCTAGAAGCGCATGATGGGGACCGGAGCAGCGAGAGGCAGTATTTTGGAGCTTTTCCACAATTATTTTTTGTGGAGTCAGGAATAAGAGAGCAATCCCAAGTGGAATCTGTGTGTGCTCTCCCCCACATTTCCTACTTCCATTCCTCCTTTCAGAGGATCTGCTAGAAGCTAGTGAGTGGTTATCCCACTGTGTAGTGGGTGAGGAAGCAGGGCAATGAGAAGGGTAGAGGGTTAAATGATCTTCTGCAAGACGGACAATTTAAGTCCCTGTACATTAATTAACTTTGTCATTCCAGAGAAATCACCTAGTCTGCTCACATCCTAATAAATTACCCTCTCCTCTCCCTTCAGCATGCCTTTTTCCCCACTGATACCACCCGCAGACAGGGGGTGATAGATTGGAGGTACTGTGGGGCTGTGCTGTTATTTCTAGAGCCAGATGAAACTGCAGTAGAGCAGGCGGGCACACCTCATTTGCTTTGGACCCCTGTGGGAGTTACATCTGCATGTGCCGCCTGCTGCCTTGCTGAGCTTATTACCATATTCATAATGCCAGCGGATATCGATTTTAAATACCACACCTGTTCCATTTTTCCACCACATACTTATCCACACATTGTAGCTGGATCACCTGTGGGCTTCGTGTGCTACAGGCGATGTGATTGAGATGGACAGCACAGGTGGTTGACCTTTCCCCGTGTGATGGGTAATTATTGTAATTGGACTTTGTGTATTTGTTTGGTCAGCCTGATTCTCACCAAGAGGTTAATGACATGCGGGACGTTCAGTGCTCGAAGACAGGAATGGTGTCAAAATGTACATAACCGGTGTTCTGTCCTCAGGTTGTGTTTACGCATAATTTGTCTATGACTTTGAGGGCCCTATTTTAACGATCTGAAACGCAAGTATCAAACGTGAAATGCAAGCAGCTTTGTGGGTGGATCTCGGGCGCTGTTGCTATGATACCGGCGGGATAAATGACTCTTGCGCCCGATGCACATCTAAAATGGGTTGGTCTGAAGTAGCTAGGTGTGGTCTGGGCGTAACGTGCAATAAACCAATCAGAGTGTCCTCTCACATTCCCTTTAAGAGCAGGCACGCTTGTTCCATGGCGGATTGCTATCATGATGGTGGATTTGCCTGGCGCACGCCAGCGGGAGCTGTCCGAGATGCGGCAAAGTAATAAATGCCCATCTTGACCGGGTGGCGATGTTGCTGCGGCCTGGCCTGGCGGAATTGGGGAGCGCAAATACATTCCCTAATTTACCGACGTGCATCTTTGGAGGGAAAAGTCTGCTGTGCGTCCGGTGCAAAATAGGAATGATACATGCGTCAGTGTACAAAGGCAATTGCACTGAGTGCAAGATAGGGCCCTAAAACTGTAGCTATTAAATCCCTGTGAACACGTGAACAACAGTTTCCAGAGCTACACCATTTAACGTCATGTTTTCGTTCTCAAAGATACAACATAACCTGTCATATAATCAAAGCATCTGGCATGATCCTTCTATAAATACTTGACACACTCACAAGCTGTGCTCTGAAATTCAGACATCTTTTAACACCAATCCTCCTCCTGCTTCACTATCAAGCATATCTAGTTGCTTTGCCATGTGTGTATGTCTCATGATCAGTATCCCCAACCCATATCAGACCCAGACTCAGCTTTACCTCTTATCTGTATTCAATTAGTTCTGCAATGACAGATATTTTCTACCGCTTCCTACCACTCAAAATAAGTTGGTGTCTAGCACAGATGGAGTTCTCCAATGTAGCTGGGCTTTTCAAGTGACTGTCCCTTATGATGGCACCAGAGACAAGACCCAACAGCTGGCACCGTCTCAGCCCACCAAGCTAAAGGGCTCTATTTTGCCACCACACAACGTGTCATCCAGGCTTATTAAAGTTTCATCAGCGCTCACAAGGAAGCCTTAGTGGTGACAACATGAGGAGACATGACCCCTGAGGAATGGGATGGTGATGAGAGCAATGTGAAAACAAAAGTATATTTACATACATAATTGGCCTATTTGTGTATGTGTTTTTGTTTACTCGCTCACATACTTCAACGCATGCACTTAATTAATTAGACGGTTACTGTATTTGTATGCATAACAGATATTGCACCAAGTTTGCATAAGCCTGTTTATTCAAATGTAGCCTATCCTGATAGCAGCTGACAAGCTAAATTCTCTGACACTCGAGAAAACACTGGCAAATTGATTATTCACAATTTAGTCAACATATTAGCTGAATTTAGATTTGCTGTGCATTGCTCAGCCTCAGTTGGCAAGTGACTCTCAAGAGGGGGCACCGGGTAATGCTAATGGTTCCCATAATTGACTATGCTTGTTATTAATTGGTAATCTCCATATCATTGTTTGTTTTGCATGGATTTTAATTAAACATTCCAAAGAGTTATATACTGTATTGGCATTCACATTATAAAAAGTTATTTTTCTTTGAGTGCAAAAGTCTTCCTTTCTTTGTCAATGGAAGATCCCAGGAATACAACTGTTAATATACAGCTGATACAGTGGGTCAGTGGTTGCTGGTGTTATCTTAGGATAGGCAGGTTTTGTGTCTTTCCAACATGCAACCTTGTCTTGCACTGCTTCTTACCTCATTATTGCATCATTTTGTTGTGGGACTGTTGTCTCGTCAGACCAAAGTAGACTTGTTTTTTGCAAAGACCTTGAAGTGTGACGAGTGACAAATAAACTGACCCGCCGAAAGTGTGACTAAAGTAGTTAATATAATAAAATACAAGTAAATCATTTTTAGTGAAGGATCCTCATTATATCAAATGACTATAACCTAAAACCGCGTGGCTCCCATACATCAGTTAGCATCGAGTATCCATGGCCCATTAGTGGGGTTGATGAGCCTTAGTGAGGCCAATTGTGTCCAAGCACCCCAGGAAGAGGAAAGCATAATTTGGTGGTTTAGGGCCCCTTTAAGTGTTGCACCATCATGCAGGTGTTTCATCTGTTTGGTGTTTGAATGGTTGTGTGTGTCAGACTGGCAGAGTGATAAATGAGCAACATAGTTGGTGACAGATGATACAAGCAGTCAGTCCTCTACTCATTGTTGTGGCATAAGCCCTCAAGGACAATGGTTACCTAGATTCTCTTGTTCTGACACTTACAAAGAATGCAATGTTTGCATAATCTGAAATGAATGGTTACACCTATCACTGTCATCCTGTCATGCTCCTAGCATGTTAAAATACTATTTCTAAAGATTTGTGTTTGTGCTGATAAATGAAATAGTTTGTCTCCGCAGTGGTGCGGCATTGGTGAAAAAGGATCCGATTTCAACCCCCTAGTCTATTTTGTATTCTGCATCTATGAGAAGGAACACTTCTTCTGTGCTGAAACAATTAGGCAATTAATCAAGTAGTAGATTATAGTAATTTTTGACAAATATTTTTTGTCAGGAAAGAAAACATGCTAAACATTCACAAGTTTCTGCAAGCAAAATATGTGTAATATATGGCTTGTTTTGTAAAGTGAATGTCTTTGGGTTTCAGACTAGTCATACTGGTTATTTGAAGATGACAGCTTGGAATCTGGGAAATTGTGATCACTATTTAATCACTACTTTCTGACATGATATACCCTAAAAGATGAATTGATTAATTATTAGTAATTGTCAGATCATTCAATAATAAAGTACTCGTTTAATGGTACACCCACACATCTAAAACCTTAGTAAAGTCCAATTGGAATAGACAACATTCTGATTCCATTTTAGTGTATGTTATTTCCTTGTTTTTTTCCATTGTTCTAATGTTTACTTTTATCTCCTACTCCCTCTACTTCTACCTCAACTCCTCTTTCTTTCTTTCTTCCATTCTTTCTCTGTCTCTCAGGTGTTTTTCTAACACCCAAACGGCCTCAGGTGGAGTTCAGCCTTGGTAAGTCCTGTGTTTACTCTGTGATTCAAGAGTCATTTTGAGAATATCCCATATGCTTTTCTGACATCTTTGTAAGCACATTAGATACAGTAAAACCACTTGCATGGTTGCACACTTCTAGTAATGTCAAATCCCTCTTCCCTGGTCCAGAAACACCGCGAAGGTGTGTGGCCCATCAGGCCCTCTTGGCTAAAATCCAATTGCAACCGTTGTGAACACACACCAACAAACAGCCACATGCGGACAGTTACGCTAATGTGGAAGTCAGTCAGAATTAGTGGCATATCTGCCAACATCCTTAATCTTTTCTCAATGCTCACACAAACACATACCCCAAGTATGGTTAGAAGGGACAAAACAAACAAAAAAGACATAGAGAAAACATTAGTCAGAATGGCAAGAGGGTCCTTTTGAACCTTTCGTGGAGATGGCCTCATTCATTTTTTATGCAACAGAGATGTTGGAATTCTATTTCTAGACAATGCATTGTGGCTCTGGTCAAGTTTCCTAAATTGAAAATCCAAACAGAAATATTCTTATGGTCTTTGACAGAAGAGATTGACAGCATCAAAGACTGGTGTCTTGGCTTCCTTTTTTCTATCTTTTTGAGGCAACTGCAACAAAGGCTTCCCACTGTTGTGTTCACAATAAACAAAGAATGACCGAATACAGATATTTCTGGAATGTGACTACAATTATTATTTAATCTCAATGGTATAATCAAAGATAATTTTTCCACAGATGTATCCTCACTAGTGTCACGTAATGACCTCCAGGCCTGGGCAGTGCTCAGTGTCTTATGACCAGAGTTATATAGTAACGAAATAGAACTACTTCACTACTTCCACTTTTTACTTATATACATTTTTATACTTTATACATATACTTTTACTGCGGTAGATTTTTTATGTGCTGTATTGTTACTCTTTACTGTTGTGAATTCCTCACGCTACGGAGACTGTGTAGGTTAGTGTGTGTACGTTAGTTACGTACACGCACTGTCGAAAATCCCGCGAGATTGTGTCGTGTTTCTTTTCATTACGGTTGCCTGTTCAGAAGTCAGAGACAATGTAAGTTTGTACTCTTTATATTTAGCTATTGTTGCAGCAGATGAATCTATTCCTGAGTTGTTTCAGTCTGCCATGAGTACTGAATGTTAACCGTTTTACCCTGTGGTGTGAAGCTGCTAGTTTATCTGTATTTTGCTAGCTTGCTAACTTTCCTGTACATCACACACGTCACTAGCTAGTGTGTGATACGTTTTTTGGGGCTTTAATCGTTACTGTGCTGGAGAGGATGTTCATTTTACTTTCACAGTGTGATAATTGTACATTTTATTTCAGTATTTGTTAATATTTTTATTTTTAATATAATATATTTAATATTTGTTCATTCCTTTGGCTACAGCCTTGGCTAAACATTTGACATAATATAAACAATATAATATTCAAACTTTTGACTGCTTTCTTTAAAGGTCCCATGACATGGTGCTCTTTGGATGCTTTTATATAGACCTTAGTGGTCCCCTAATACTGTATCTGAAGTCTCTTTCCCGAAATTCAGCTTTGGTGCAGAACTACAGCCACTAGAGCCAGTCCCACAATGAGCTTTCCTTAGGATGTGCCATTTCTGTGTCTGAAGCTATTGAGGAGGAGAGAGGGGGGGCAAGGTGGAGGGTGGGGGTGTAGCCTTGACCAACTGCCACTTTTTTTTGTTTGAAAGCCATATCTCTCTCTCATGGGTTGGCCAAATTCTCTGGGCGGGCAGGGTAGAGAAAGGGGAGGTAACCTTGCTTGTTATGACCTCATTCCAAAACGGCTCATCTGAGCTTTCATTTTCTCAAAGGCAGAGCAGGATACCCAGGGCTCGGTTTACACCTATCGCCATTTCTAGCCACTGGGGGACCATTAGGGGACCTTTAATAACTAGATAACACAATACTTGTACTTTTACTTTCAGTACTTGAGTAGTACATTTTCAAATAAACTACTTGCAATACTTAAGTACAACAAATGTTGAATACTTTAGTACTTCTACTTAAGTGTTGTGCTTAAAGAGCACTTCAACTTCTACTCAAGTCACTTTTTTGATAGAGCACTTGTACTTTTACTCAAGTATGGGTCTCTAGTACTTTATACACATCTGCTTATGACCATCAATACAGTTTTCAATGTGTTTAAACTGCAACTGCATGTTGATACATCATGAACACTCCCATTGCCATTGAGGGCAAAATTACCGTGAGCCATAAAGACATGTAATCAGAGTTCATTGTGGGGCTCAATAACAAAGTCATTATTAAAACATGCACACACGACAAGTGCACACAAAGTAGACACAGGCATAAAAAATCAAATAAGCCTTTGTAATGGTTTTGGTTTATAAAGGTTCATTCTATTTGAATTTCTACTCAAATCATACTGTAGAGATTTTGCACTTGAATAGAAACTATTTGAATGTAAATGATCTGTCATGGTAGAAAATACAGCTGTAAGCTGGCACAGAGAAATACAATGTTCCTCTTTAATTGCCCTGGTTGAATGTGTGCTCAATGTACAATACATCTGTCAAACCCTCAATGACATTGTTTAATTTCTATAATTTTGTATTTTAAGATATGTGCATATTTGATAAAAAGAAATATTGAAAAGTAGAATAACTTTTCAGAAATGCTCAAGTCATTAATAAGAGTACCTAGTGTTCAACCTGCAGTCACTCCCAATCCCCTAGCCTTTATGAGGGCTCAGCAACTGCTAGCTAGCTAGCTAGCTACCCCCTTGTCCCAACAGTAGATCTAGCGCAAGGCAAGTCAAACTTAAATCATGAAACACATTTCATACACAAGAGGAAGCTCAGTGTGGTTTAAATGAAAACTATAAACGACAAAGAACCATTCACAAGCACCCTCCGCATATAGACCAGTGCCAGATGACCCCAGAGGTCTGGGTGATTTGTGGCTTTTGTGCATGTTTATGTGTAGTTTTCACTACATACTGTATATTATATGGGTCTGGACAGACATGGATGTAAACTGCAACTTGGTTGGCGGAGACAGACGACTGCGAGGCACTAATTCTAGTTGGCGTCTGACCCAAAGTCAGGACAGACTACAAGTCAGGATATCTCAGCATCATTCTTTTTTCAATCTGTCTCTTGTTTGTCCCTCAATTATATTGAAGCACAATACTTAATCATTGGAGTAGCTCTTTAAAACAAACAAATTCATAACAGCACTTGCACTTATTATTACAGAACATCCTCCTTTGCTGCAGACAATGCAACACCTAAAACTAGCCAGGTGAATTTCCAAGTAATCAGTTAAAGTTAAACAACATGACCAGTTGTTAAATAGCAAACTATATAAAGTCGCTTAGCTTACATGGACTATTAACACAGATTGAGAAAACATTTTGTCCTTACTTCGGCACACATACAGTAGAATACAATGATCAACTGCTTGCCAGGCTCATCACTTGTTTTGTTTTGTTTTTACTACTGCAGCTTAGGACTTCTTTTTCAAACCATAAATAATGAGATTTGTGTGTTTGTGGGTTTTGACACTGTCATAAAAATCTGATGTGAAGAATCTTCTCCACCCCAAAATGTAAGATACATGAAAACAAACTCACCGCAGAAATGTAAATGTTGTGCATGTATCTGTCACTTAAAATGTCAACCAATTTAAAACTGTGAGCCCTGTGTCTTAGAGACAGTCGGTAGGGGAATTATTCCATTTCTTTTTCTTACATTAACCCTTGTATGAGAAGTATTGATAAAACCAATAGTTAATTATTTATTTATCTTGTTTTGATGCCCAAGCACCTCACTAGAGTAAATAGTGCCCTGAAACAGTGGTTGGCAGTGTATATACAGTTATGCATATTCACACACATATGCCCGCACAGACAAGATATTAACTGTAGCATATTTTAATTTGAAACATCTCATACACTTGGCTCTCCTTGTATTAAGTTTTGTGTTAGTTTATCAGAATGTCGGTGTAAATGACAGACATTACATGTTGAATATCAGGTCATTCCTGTGCTGTAATTAAACACAATAAAAGCAAAAGTGTTGAGTTGGAGTGTTAGCCTACACAACAGAAGGTTTTAAAGTACATTGTCAATATTCAAATGAACAAAAATATCCAGAAGTAACAGATGCAAATGTGCTGTGATATCTTCTTGACAGATGCACTTGGAATTATACACAATTCATTTCAAATTTGGCATATGAAATTACAAATTACAGGCATTATATTTAAGTACATCATATGCTTGTCAATATCCTTATAAATTTACATGATTGATAGGGACATTTATCATGTGCATCCCCTTTTTCCCTCAGTTGTCCCCAGACCCATTGGCAAACAGGTGCGCAAATGGCGGCACATGCAAATAATGTTGTCAAATTAACTGAAGCATTGAAATAATTATCATGATGAATAAGCATCTTCTGGAGATGAGCATTTATTCCTGTCTCCTGTGGCAACTCCCAGGGCTCCCCTCCCGATTAAATGGAATTTAGATTCATTGTGGGGTCTCAGAGGCCCACTGCATCAAAACTAATTTCTAGCAAATTCATCTTGAAATAGCTCAGCATACTTCAATCACACAAAATAAATACAGCATTGTAATTGAAGCCTCCAAGGATGGGCAAACATTATTACTCCAATTGCTCAATTGTTATGGTAATTAAGGAATCAGTCTCAGTATATACTTTGGTAGTTGAGTCGCTTGACTAAAATTGCAAACCACGTCATTTTTTAATTAATTCTCACCTAAGCTAAAGCAAGTAATTCACTAACAAATGACCAAAATCTACAAATGTTTTTTTTTAAGGCACTCTATCCTACACTCAATCCATTATTTGAATCTTTCTCACTTAATAGACCATGCTCCTCTTTCCTGCTTCCATGTCTCCCCCTTATTAATCTCCCCTCTCACTCAGGCTTTCTTCCTCAAACTCAAAATGCCTCTCTAAGGGACTCCATTATCCTTACCCTTTGTCGCCCTCTTTATTTTCCTTTCCTGCCACCCCCACCCAGCATCATAATAGCTCTGACCTTAGAGGGTCAGTTGAAGTGTCATATCCCTGTAAGAGAGCCAGTCTGGTGATGCATTGTTGGGCACCCGGTCCCATTTCAATCACCACTCTGGCTGTGGTTAACTGTGCAGCGGGGTAGGACAGATCCCTCTGGCCACTCAAATATACGTCCCCTGAGGCGACTGATGGGGACAGTCAGCAGCTTATCTGCAGTATCCCATCTTAGGTCTTAAAAAGACAGACTGAAAGAAAAAAAGGTTGAGCTATTTGGAGACCTTTGTGGCCTCTAGCGATTATGTTTGTGTGTGTAATGTCATAGAGCACGTGCTTCAATTGTATGTGCATATACAGTTTGTTCCCCTCTAAACCCCTAAGATGGTTTATAAAGACATTACCTTCGGGTATACAGGCAATCAAAGTCACAATCAGTTGAACGACGAACGCCGTGCCTGAGCTATCTTACTGGTTACTGGTTGCACAGCGTTAGTGGTTCGACTGGTCGTGACTGTTTTCCCAAGATGGTGATTGCCTGTATACCCAAAGGTAATGTCTTTTCTAAACTATTTTTAATAAACTGTCTGTACACTCAATGCTTCGGTTTACATGTAGGGACCCTCATTATTCTACTGTTGAAGTGTGGCGCTATTTTGAGCCTTGTTAGTGGTATGAAAGAGCAATTTATTTTTACTCTACCAGTGCCCCGAATGCCTAGCATTAAGCTAATCAGCGGTTTGCGCTAGCTTGTTTCAAGCTACACATTTGATTACCCTGTAAACAAGGTTGACTCAGTACACGTGTTATTAACCCCTAGGTTCATTTTGCGCCAGAATTGTCCTTTAAGCTGGACAGACACTGCATGAATTAAGCTGATGTTTACCCTACTTTGGTCACCCCTGATTTATTTTACAATTGGGCTAAATTTCGCAAAAATCTGTTTTTTGTAAGGGGTCATGATGCCATTTGGGAAATTTTGGTCGGCTTGAATTCCCAGCAGTTCCAAGGTCAGCTACATGACTGCTGTCGAAAGGTTCATTACAAGCTGTATTAAGATTATTTTGGTTTAATTGGAGTAGTATTTCAGATGTTGTGGTTAACTGTGCTGTGATAGAAATAAAGCTGAATGTTGCTGCAAAACAAAACAGGCCATATTGTCCGCATCTTCTCAGCCACCTGCAGGCCCATATTGCTTTTTCTTATTCTTGTTTTTTGTTCAATGTATACTGTTCAAAGTTAGTCTGCCTTTCTCCTTTTTTTGAAGCAGCTAGATTGTTTGAATAAAACTATCAGTGTAAGCATCCCACTTTATGACAGGTCAATTGATCTGTACATTGTGAGCATAGATGTCTTAGGAGGTGTAGTGTGAGTTTTATTAAGAAATGCAAAGGGCATTTGTGTCTTTGCTCAGTGTTGCATACTGTATGACCACACTCAAGCATGTGTTAAACACACATACTGAAATTGAGACCCTGAGTCACATCAACCATTGCCATGTTTCATTTATTCGCTTTCATAACTTCCTCTGGTTTTGAGGGAAAACATGAGATGTTGATCACTGCTTTTAAAGTGCTCATATTATGCTCATTTCAGGTTCATAGTTGTATTTAGAGGTTGTACCAGAATAGGTTTGCATGGTTTAATTTTCAAAAAACACCATATTTTTGTTGTACTGCACATTGCTGCAGCTCCTCTTTTCACCCTGTGTGTTCATGTCTCTGTTTTAGCTACAGAGTGAGGCATCGCACTTCTATCCCATCTTTGTTGGGAGGCGCACATGCGCAGTAGCTAGGTAAGGATCACATCAGATAGCTGTTTGTTTCTACAACTTCAGTCAGTACAAGGCAGGATTAGCCGGGAGACTTCTTCTAAACGAGGGCGCACTTCCAACTTTGCGTGGAATACCTGCAGAACAGGGACATGTAAGTAGTTCTTTTGTAGATTATGGTGAACTAGTGTGTGTTGTAGCAGGGTTTTGCCGTTGAGAACGAGCTAGCATGCTAGCGCTAGGATGCTACGCTTAGCCGTCTCAGCTACAGACGTAGAAAGCCCTGCAGATTTTGAACAGCTCACAGCATGGATGTTTTTATTTTTTCCAAGTTTGTATGCATGTGGAAGCACCAGAGACAAAATAACCAGAAAGTGTTTTTGTTATAATATAAGTCTTACTGAAGGCATTTAAAGGGGTGATAGAATGATTATATAGGGTATTTCACACTGTTACTTAAGGTCTCCTAATAGGGTATGTAACATTGGTTGGGCTGTAAATTGCCCGAAGGCTCTATTTGGAACAAGAGCTTTTCTTCCAGATATGGTATGCAGATGATGAGCTGCGCGCTGATTGGTTTGAGCAAACCACATAGAAACACATTGGAGACAAGACAGCAGGTCTCATATTTCAGATATTGCAAAGTTATACATTGTTTGTCGGGCTATTTCGTTATTAAATTCACTTCTGAGACTTTTTTAAGCATGAAATCAATTATATATGGGCCATTTTACGAAAATTGATGGCTAATTGCAAATTTGGTAAGACGTGTCGGACTTTAGCTAGGGGCTCCACACAGTCTGACGAGAAAGCGGCAACCTCCTTACCCAGTGAAAGTCACCGTTTCCTCGGTTACTGGACTACCGGGGCTCCGCGGAGCTGGCTGGCTGCCAGCTGCCGGCATAACTAGAGTAGCTATATTTACAGTTTGAATTTTGTCATGCCACTTATATAACATCTCCACCAAGGTCTTATAAAGCTAACAATGGTGTCCGATTTCAATTTAATGCATTTTTGTGAACATGAGGGGTTTCGTTAGCTGCGACTGTCCCTTCAATCCTATATGTACAGATTGCGGCTAGTTAGCTTCACTTTCGGCATAATTGGAGTATATTTACAGTTTGAATTTCATCACGCCACTTATATAACATCTACCCCAAGGTCTTATAAAGCTAACGATGGTGTCCAATTTCAATTTTATGATTTTTTTGTGAATTTCAGAGGAATTCTAAGAGGGGGCTAGCTAGCTCTCATTGATGGAGGTCCATCAAGCCCCAGGCTCTATCAATGAGACTCGCGGACAAGAGGCGTTTATTTTCTCAATCGTTTGTTTAAATTACGCAACATATAGCCATTATAAGATTAACGGGAACCTCTGGCGTAACAAGCTCGCTGACCGCGCTCTCACTCACACAAACCGGCCATTAAGCAGGAAGAGGGGAGGGAGGGCAGCGAGCTGGAGGCCCTGGAGCTCTGTCAGGGCAGCGGCATTTGGTAGTCCATTACCACCGGCACTGGCCGCTGACGGACAGAATTTGCAATTAGACATCAATTTTCGTAAAACAACGCATATTTGACCTCTGGATAGTTGATTTCTCGCATAAAAAAAGTCTCTGAAGTGAATTTAGTGGTAAAATAGCAGATGAACAATGTATACAATTTCTGAGATTTGCACAACCTATTCAGATCAGTGGTGCAGCCTATGTAAATGTTGGGGCGTGACAAAGAGAGAGACCAGAGCCAAAAATGGAGGAGCCAACTCGGTGGCTCCTCCAATTTTGGCTCTAGTCTCTCTCTAGTTGAGATTCGCCCGTTTTCAGAGGCAGTTTCAAATTGTGAGATTTGCAGAGGAAAGGGGTATCAATGGGATTTTGAGGTTCTGTTTTGCATTCTATCACCCCTTTTAATGGTTAAAATATTATCAAATATTCAATATATTCGAATATTAATAAACAATCTTCGAATATGATTTTTGGGCAAAAGTCAAAGCCCTAATTTAGAGACAAATTTGTTAATGGCTTCAATAGCACTTTTCAATTTAATATCACAGAATTTGATGTTGTATTTTGAATATGCTTCTTTTTTTTAAGATTATTTTTTGGGGCTTTTCCCTTTATTAGAAAGTGGATTGATATGAAAGGGGGCGAGAGATGGGGAATGACATGCAGCAAAGGGCAGCAGGTCAGATTCAAACCCTGCGCCGCTGCAGGACTCAGCCAACATGGGGCGAACGCTCTTACTGGGTGAGCTAGAGACCGCCCCGTATTTTTAATATTCTTAAGTGAGTCTCATGACAAGACATATCCTTGAGAATTGGAGAAATTAGTGAATGTGGTTTAGTCTAATGCAGGGATGCAAAGTATTTTCCGTTTCCTTTGGCTTTCTTTGTGTTGTAATTTTAAATTTGGTGGATTTCTGAGGACTATGGTTAACTGTTCCTCAGATCTCTGCAGGGTAAATCCAGACAGCTAGCTAGACTATCTGTCCAATCAGAGTTTTCTCTCACACGACTATTTTGGAGCGGCTCTGTGCAGAGTTTAGCGCCACCCATGACCATTCTGATTGGTTTAAAGAAATGCCATTAAACGAGAGCCAGACCCTCCTTCCGCACGCTTTTGAGGAGGGTCTGGCAAAGCGAGACTAAATGCAGTCAAACTTCTTATTTCAGAATTGATTTCACATGGTTTGAATGTAATAGATAGGAACTTTTATCGGTGTCAATCACACAGACTTTTCAGACTCCATATCTAGTTAATGATCCTGACCAATGAAAGAAATCAATTGACCATACGTATTCACTCCAAGGTTAGTTTCATATCCATTTATGACCACTTGACTTGTTTGACTTTTTTTGTTTGATTTTTATTCTGTTTTAAAGTTAAGATTTTATTTTACAATAGTTGTTCTCTGTGATACAACACATTTGCACACATACTATACTACTATAATTAAACAGACTATACAAAAAGAAGAGTTGAAAAGAAGAGTAAAGTCACAGATTACAAAAAAGCTTTGAATTATGTATGCTGAAAGCGTCCTCTTTTATTCCCTTGCTTTCTTGCAGACAAGTGTGTGACAAATGCTCATTAAATACCTGCATTGTTTGTGTTGCTGTTGATAAAAAAAAGCCAGGACAGTCACCTTGACAATACAATCAGCTTAGCAGTGCTGTTGGAAAATGGTGTGTGTGTGTGTGTGTGTGTGTGTGTGTGTGTGTGTGTGTGTGTGTGTGTGTGTGTGTGTGTGTGTGTGTGTGTGTGTGCTGCTACTGAATCATTTTTTTTTTTAACCCTAATTTGACCACCCCTAATTTATTTTAGAACTGGGCTAAATTTCAGCTGTTGGTCAAAGGGTATCAAAATGCTTGATTTATCACCCAACTGATCAGCGATCTGGCTCTGCGGCGATTGGGGATGGATTTCTGGCATTTTTTCGTTGGCTTGCAGTTTGAGCACTCCCATGGTCAGAAACACTTTACCATGTGTTTTTTCTCATCTCTTTACCTAACACATCAGAGACAGTCCGATAAACCACATCTAAACCTAACTCTTTTGATGCCCTGCTACTGAACCCTTTCTTTCTGCAACTTCTTGCTCTTCACTGCCTTTAAAGTGCCTCCCACAAGAGATCTTTTCATCTTTAGTTGCTGTTCAGTTGCTTCAACATTAAAATCATGCCCATGAAGATGGAGCTGCACACAAAAAAGCAACCTTCTGCTCTTGCTGTTTTTTTTTAATGGAATATAAAATGATATTATCCAGACTTTTTTTTTTGCCGAGTAATGTGTAAAACTGACCAGGCATTGCAAGCAGATCGATTGCTGTTTACATGCCAGAATTGTGCTCGGTAGATAAAATGCAGCTCTTGGACAGGATCCAAGGAGGTTACTGAACACAAATTTGTCATTACTGTACTCAAGTGTTTACAAATGTTCATTAATACATACATTCAGAGCCATATGGTGTAATTTACTTGGTATCAGGCTGGACTTTTTTTTTTTTATAGGCCTGCTACTTGAAGCAGATGTGAACAGAAGTCACATCCTGAAAACTAACCACAGAAATTAGCATTTTTCCTGCACAAGGTTCAGGAAAAATCAAGCCGTTTTGTTGCTTTTTGACTCAATCAAAAGTGCAACTTTACCACTGTATATGTGCCTTTTAAGAGATAATAAGTGTCTTAGTACAGTAGTGTTTATCAAGGAATGATGCATCCGTTTAGCTGTGATGGGATCAGAAAGTGCTATCTTGTGAGGGGGATGTTTCTATTCGTAACCAGGAAGCGTTGGTTTCCTATAAAGGAATTGTGGGATGCAAAGTCTTTCCTGTCCTTGGAAGCCAGCGGGGTTGAGTGACAAGCTGCTTTTGTTGACAGAAATGAAAGCCCTAATAAAACTGATATCTCACACCCAGAGGGAGATTCTACTGCCATTTTAATCAACTACTGAGGCAACAATTCTATATCTCAATGTGTGTGTGTGTATATATATATATATATATATATATATATATATATATATATATATATATATATATATATATATATATATGTATGTATGTATATTATTTATTTCCTCAAACTTTTGTGTTTTGAGGAGAGGCCTCAGAGAAGTGAGGACAGTAGAATCAACTCAATTGGTCCTTGGTGTTTTGGCATGTGACATGTAATCTGACAGGCGATATTTATAAATCCTCCTCCACCTTTGCTGTTTTATTCTCTTTATTCTCCCATGTGTATTTACCGTGTTTCTCTCTCATTTATTGTCACATTCTGTATTTGTGACTCAGTGTCGTGTGATTTGTGTCACTTATGTGTGTTATTGTAAAGGATTATCTCCCTCCCATTTTGATTTTTGTCCTTTCCTTCTCCTTCCTCCCTCCATCGTCTCTCCCTCTCTGTAGCCTGCAATGATCTGGTGGCCTCAGGCAGAGACAGGAAGCCCAATGCGTTGGTCCAGGTGGCTGTCATAGATCCCCACAAGCAGCATCTTGTCTCTCATGCCTGCACAGAGATAGTGGAGGTAAAGACACACACACACACACACACACACACACAAACACACACACACACAAACACACACACACGCGCCTCTCTCTGACCTTTGATGTTTGTTGTTTTGCTATGTCTCTGGTTCACTGGGTCTTGGTTGATGTTCTCTCCATCTCTGTCCTCCTTTTTCTCAACCTTTTTTCCCTGCATCTAAATCATCGAAGTGGAACAGACAATGAGCAACAATGAACTTTTTCATTTCCTGTAACATTTATACTAAGTCCAGACATCTGAAAGAGTTGGTGTGTGGCTCTTAATCAGTATTATCTCTCAGTATGTACTGTCAGTATGTGTTGTGAGTTCAACTGTGTGGGAGTTCCATACAGGGAGAGTGTTTTTGTGGTCTTTAACTTCTTTAAATGCTTTTATTTTTTTATTTTTTTATTGCCTCCAGTTTGACAGTGCTGTTGCCTAGGCAACAGTCACACAAGTGTTTTTTTGTCCCACTATGGAACACCCACTTACACACACACACACACACACACACATATATATATACACACACACATTTTTTTTTCTCTCCTCATATGAGGGCAAAGTTTCCTGACGCATTTTATTTTCCTGCTAATCCAGTAAAGCTAAATGAGCATAACCGTCTCTTTCAGAGACTGCATTTCAACAGCTTTTCCCCTCAGTCCTGTCAAGGGAACAGCTGTGTGTGTGTGTGTGTGTGTGTGTGTGTGTGTGTGTGTGTGTGTGTGGAAACACAGGATGTGGTAGGATACTGTATGCTGGCTCAGCCAGCTCTGCAGACACTCCGAGTGCTGCTGGAGTTTTGATTTCATGGCTGTAATGTTGAGGATTTTTGAGTAGGACCTGAGGATATGGACTGCTTTCGTCTTCACAAAAACCGGGTACGTGCGCATTCGGTGTGATTTTACAAGTCTGTTTTAAAAGAGAGGTTTGCAGCCTCATAAGAGGTGTTTAAGATAGTCTGAGGAGTTTTCTCTGGCATAAATTCATTTTATTAGTCTGAGTAGTGTACAATAAGTGAAGATGTAACAGACCAGTATATTTAGCCATTCACACAGAAAACCGATCAATCCAATCAGTGATATTGCTATTATTTTGACCCAGAGGCACAGCATTGAAAGAAAATCGATGTGACTTTGAAATCCTCTTTGAATGGTGTGTAAGTGTGTTTAGAGGAACAGAGGTCACTTGTTAGGGCAGTGGTAACCAGTAGGTTTCCCACTCATAAATTGCCTTCCAACATGCAGAAGAAGTTCATTAACCTGTGTGGCCAAAGGGAGGTGGGGGTGGCGTGCGTGCGTGCGTGCGTGCGTGCGTGCGTGCGTGCGTGGAATCTGAAGAAAGCCACTTGTGTTTCTCCTGTTGTCACATTCCCGGGATGCCCGCTCTCAACAGCTGCCGCCGGCTTTTCTGGACACTGATTGGAGTCTTGGTTGCATGAAAGCTTCAGCATTAGTCCTACTCATGTGGTGGGTGTATTATCAGGAATCCATGGTATATGATATAAGGGTTTAATTTAGAAGATAAATGATGGAACAAGCCAGCTGCTACATAGCCCCATCTAGTCTTATCCATGAATCACTAGACAGGGGTCAGATAAAAAGGGTAGCAGTTAATCATGTTGGATCTGGACTTTACTTCTCTTTAATTTAAATAAATGACCTCTCCGGGTGTTATTTATTGAAAAAGTCAGTTTTATAGAATACACTGCCTCTAAATATCCCTTAAATTACTGACTGCTACTGTACCAAAAAGGAAAGAGTGAGAATTGTAGATGGTGGTGCGACAGCCTCAGGTTAACACAGAAAACAAAAACTTAAAGTAATTAATCCTTGGAAAAACATTGACTTGGTGTTTTAAGTCTTCAAACAGCGTTTAAGTTTATTGGAAAAAAGTTTGTGTACAAACCCTGTTCACATACAGTAAGTGAAGACTTTTTACATTTATTGTTATTGTGTGAAAATAAGAAATGGGACTACTTTTTTAAAGACTGGTTAGGTTTGAGGCTATGATTGGGCTATTAATTTCTTAAATACTACATCATTTCCCAAATAGCACAGTGTCAACATCATCACATAGTTAATACTTCATAGTAATAATACCCTGTATCGAACTGGGACACAGTGCCATATTCCCACAAAAGGCCGACCCATTTTATCTCTACGGAGCGAGTGTATGACTCAATGATGGTACTGTATCTTAATCTACTTTTGGTTAAACAGAAAGGACCAGTGACAACTTAAGTAGAAATCTAAAGCCCTCTAAATCTCTTTAAAGTGCAATACGAAATGTCTTCGACAAATTGTATTTGAAGGTGGAGAAGCAAGAATGTAATCTAGTATCTCGTGGGAAAATCCCATTCCCAATACATGGACAGGGGGTCCAGGGGTGATGGTACTTGAGGGGATTTGATGTCATGCAAAGCCTAGGGATAAAACAGCCTTTGATGTCATGCTAGTCAAGCGAACCCCCTTCCTGGAACAAGTCCAAAAAGTCTAGTCTGTGTGTTTGTGTTTAATTATGAGTGGTCAAGGGAGGAAGAAAAACCTCCTGTGTATCGCGACTAAAGCCAGAATACTCCTACTGTACGGTCTTTCTCTCTGTACTCCTAATCTCACACGCCCTCCCTCTAATGGCCTAAATTGGTCATTCCACTGAGGTTTGGAACTCCAAACGAACAAAAAGACAAGAGACGGGTAGCTGTCTCCCATAGCATATGTTGACCACTTGTATGACAGACTTATTTCTCTGTGTAAATGGAGACAGGCTTACCACTTCAGCTCATCTCAGCCCATCAGTAGCACTAAGAAGATTTAGCAGCTGAGGCTGCCAACCATGCTGGTAAGTCTGAATGAGGCCTATTCAGGTTGCCGGTGAGGGAGGTGTGTAAGGGCTTGTGTGTGTGTGTGTGTGTGTGTGTGTGTGTGTGTGTGTGTGTGTGTGTGTGTACCTGCACATTCTTGAGTATAATGGCTCTGTCTGTCTTTTTGTTAGTGTACAGTACTGATATATATCCAGCTTTGCACTTAGCTCAAAGCAGTGCACTGGTTCCACTGTGCCTGTACCCGCTGTGCTGAATCGGACTGTGTGTTTAGGATGTTAGTGTACAAACCACAAAGCTTCATGGTTGGGCGGCAAAATGGCACCGGGCATCAAGACTGGTTTTACCATGTCTAGAGAGGCTGAAACGCGAAGCAATAGACTTGCTTTATTTCCCCTCTGTCAGCGCATGGAAGATTTCTGAAGGATCAGCAGGGTTAGTGGTGCGGCGAGGTGTGAGTGCATGTTCCCTCCTTGTATGTGTGTGTGTGTGCAGTTGAACACATAGTTCTGCCTTTGTGTGTGTGTGTGTGTGTGTGTGTGTGTGTGTGTGTGTGTGTGTGTGTGTGTGTGTTTTAGTACATTGCTGTTTTTAGGGCGCTTCATGCTTTGGCTCCCAATCTCTGCAACACCTGTTATTGTAGCGAAGGACTCAAGGCTTGTTGGCGTTAGTCTTGCCTTAACTGCAGTCAGGGCTCTCTCCGCCAATGGCTCGTAAACTGAAAAAAATTTACCGGCCAAAATATTTTTCGACCAGCCATAACACTGCATAATAAAAAAAAAAAAAACAAAACAAACCAGCAGGTCCTATTCGCCAATTACCTGCAGCAAACACTGCCGCTCATTGCATTGGTGTTGCTGTCATGAAAAATCTAATCTTTTCTCACCCTTTATCTGTAAAGCGTCACTTCTCTGTACATTTTCTTTTAACTGTATTTCCACTGTGTTTTTCATTTTAGGATTTAGGGAATGTGCCGCAACATACTTGCAGACTCTTTTAGCGTTTATAGCACTGTATCATTGATACTGGTAATCGAGTTAGGTAGCAAGCTAGATAAAGTGAGTGTAACCAGAGCGACGGTGGACAGCGAGGGCCAATCAAAGAATTGCAATACAGTTATTAACGGTTGTATGTTGCACGCTTGCGCCAGCGTGAAGAATCGATGCAAAACAAAAATTGACCATGATATTTTTATTTTAATTAGTTAATTGCTTTCTGTGCTGGTGTTTTTTATTTTTTTTTAACTCAAGGGTGTGACCATACATTCATACATGTCTGCCAGTCTGTCTGTGTCAGCCTCATTACCACTCCCCGGCCTGTCCCCACATGGTCCCAGGGGTTGCTTTCTAGAGACGCCCATCAGAGCGTAGCAGAGGAAGAGGAAGCCCCCAGTGTAAACACAAAGTGCTTTGAATTGGTTCAAGTAGACAACACCAAATGACTAAACAATCCTTGAGTCTTCCGAGAAAATCCCCCTCAGCTCCTGGTGCAATACAATTCACTATATTATGATTTATTGCAGATTCTATGCACTGTAAAATAAATAATTACATAATTTCTAAGACTTTATTTTGGAGGGCATTTTGACCATACAGTATCAGATTAAATAAAAAAAATTGTATGTGAGAGAGGTGAACTGAGCTATGGTATGCACCTGAGTCAGCTGAATCGCTCACTACACTTAAAAGCATAACATATCTTTTCAAATTACTAGTTGGTGCAGTTCCACTTGACTGTTTTTCCAAATAAAATTTTGATTTTCTAGTCTCGCATTGCTAGACCTATCTCCACAGCGCTGTGGAGTAAGGTCTGGCTACTCCACATATACATTCTGGGATAGTAGAAAAAAAAAAATCTCTGGATTGTTTGCATTTCTTTAAACGAGTCTCAATTGTTTTTGGTGGCGCTAAGTTCTGGACCATAGGTTCCAGGCGCAGAGACTGTGGCTCTGCAAAATAGTCTCGGGAAGGAACTTGTTTTGGAAAGTGCCACATACAATATTAAATGAAGTTTAACCATTTACACAATACAGTAACATGAGCTATTTAATTAGCTGGATACATGGTTAAACCTAATCTGCTCTTACCAGTGTATCGCCGTGTGTACTTCGTCCGCAGCAATCGGTCCCAAAGCGTCCCAGTTAGAAAGTAAATGCTGTAAACATATTATTTGTACATCTTTACAATCATTCCCCGAAAGAACCAAGCACGCCTGCATGATTGCACGATCCGAATTATATTTAAAACTTTCCATTTTTAGCGTGTAGCTTGCTAGCTCGAAGTTTGTTGTTGTTTCCCATGGCGAAGGGATTTTGAAAACGGCAACACCCAGAGAGCCAAAGGTGAAGGGCAAAGCCACGCACTGGATGTCGGGCTTTATCCTGGAAATGTATTTCCGTTGGCCAAGACTACCATGATACTGTGAAAATGTCCCTTTTTTCAGAATGTTCTTGAAACTAGGGTCATAATCTAGATAGTGGCAGAAAGCTTATTTCATGATACTCTCTTGTTGAAAGAACATTTCTCAAATAGGTAAAACTGTACAAGTGAAACAAGTGACATACAGGCTTTCCCTCGGCTGGCACTGCAGTGGTCTTATCAAGTTTTTTTTGTTTGTTTTTTATCTAAATACCGGTAACAACCTTATTAAACCATTTTTACAGTGTAATGAAAGCAAGGCAAGCTGCTGCAGGCCATGGCAAAACAAGCCCTGCAGTGCAATGGAAGTTAAAGGTGATGACTGGGTACTGAGGTTTCAGGGGAGTTGTGAGTGAATATTAGCTAATGCCATGCAGCCCTCTGGTATGTTTAAAGACCCAACACTGGCTGCTGTGGACACTGGTTTGATCCCATTGCCTGCCACTGTGCCAATTTACCTGTCAACATTTGTTGATTTTGGCCTGAAGTCTCAGTTGGAAGACTGTAGTTATGCCAGAGCTCCAGGTAGACATACCAGGGAGAGCTCTATCTTCTCCTTCGTTGTGCCCAGAAGAGGAAGCAGGGGAGGCGAGGAGAGTGGGGAGAAACGCTGGTAGGACGAGGTGGAGGACAGACTGAGGCCAGCTGTTTGTTCATTTACCCACCCAAGTCTCCCTCCCTCCGTCCTTGTATCCCTTTGGTTTACCCTGCCTTTTTTTTGAACATGTGTGTTGCGGTACAAATGTTTATATAAGGTTACACCCCACCATACGTGTGTACGCACGCACGCACCCACACACACACAGTGTCTCACCCTTTTTCTGTGTTGTCCCTCTCTCTGACAGGCGAACAAAGACCCGCTGTTTCTGACAGGGGTGACCTTCCCTTCAGAGTATCCTGGTAGCCCGGAGACACTGGTCAAGCTAAGTGTGTATGATGCAAAGGACAAGAGCCAGGAATCAGTGAGTAACCGTTTGTGTTTCTCTGTGTTTGTTGTATGTTTGCATGTTGAAAATCGTGTGTGTGTGTGTGTGTGTGTGTGTGTGTTTGTGTGTGTGTGTGTGTGTGTGTGTGTGTGTGTGTGTGTGTGTGTGTGTGTGTTTGCATGTTGAAAATCCTGTATGTGTGTGTGTGAATGAGATGATGAGAATGTGGTCAAAGCCAGCTGTGGAGCAGTCATCCTTCATGTGTTGGATGTGCAGCACTGAGTTTTAAACTTTACAGAGGATGAACATGAAAATCTGCAGCAGAATTTGATTATGTTTATATGTGTCCTACAGACTTGGAGGTGCAACAAGTTGTGTGCTGATTGATAGCAGGCAGTGAATTATAGAACTATTTTAGTAACCATAGATTTGAGGCAGTCTCAGACCAAGACCTTAGCATTGAGAAGAAAAAGGGTGTGCAGCCTTCGATGAGCATCTGAGCATGGTAGCCCTTCCTTTGGCGATGATCCCATGGGAAAACCAGCCGGCACGTAGAATCCTCAATGGGCCTGGTCCTCTGATTTTAACATTTTAAACAGACTTCACAACAGGCTCTCCAGTGTGGGTGTGTACTTGATAATCAAGCAAGCACCCCACTCAACCCCGGGTGCCAAGATCTTAATTTGGCGTCGCTTACAGTACTATGAAACATTCATGAGCTTTAGGATGAATAAGGACTCCATCATTGCTGTGGTTCTTATTTGCAAATGTATCACATTAAATCAAATCAAATCAAACTTTATTTCTATAACACATTTCAAAAAAGTACACTTACAAATAAAACACTTTATACGTAGTATACAGAGGTTATTAGGCACACGCACACAAACACACACACTTAAAAAGATCAACATTGAACAGTGACAAACGCTGTTAATCATAAACCTTTGTAAAAAGAAAGGTTTTTATCCCTTTTTTAAAAATGTTCAGTGTGGAGGCCTCTCTCAGTTCCACTGGCAGGGTATTCCATATATTTGGGGCATACACACAAAAAGCAGCCTCCCCTGCTCTGGAGTTACAGCGAGGGACAGTTAAAAGACCACTGCTTGTGGATCTGAGGAGTCTTGCTGGTTCATATATAATGAGCATTTCTCTAATATACTGAGGTGCAAGGCCATTTAGAGCTTTAAATACTAGGAGCAGAATCTTAAAATCAATTCTAGCCTTGACTTGAAGCCAGTGTAAAAGTCTAAGGACAGGTGTAATATGTTCAAACTTCTTTGTTCCAGTCAGAATTCGTGCAGCCGCATTTTGAATTAATTGTAATCGCTGCACAGTTGATTTCGGAATGCCGGTGAAAAGACCGTTACAGTAATCTAATCTACTTGTTATAAATGCATGGATCAATTTTTCGGCGTCTTCTTTTGACAAAAAGCCCCTTAATTTAGAAATATTTTTAAGATGGTAGAAGGCTGATTTTGTGACTTGGTTGATATGACGCTTAAAATATAAATCACTGTCTAATATAACACCCAGGTTTCTAGCTTCGCTTTTGCTCTCTAGAGACAGAGAACTGAGATAAGCCACAATTTTCTGTCTTTCAGCCTTAGCACCAAAGATAAGTATTTCTGTTTTATCCTTGTTTAGTTGTAGGAAATTCTCATATTAATATCACCGATACAATTGATTAGAGAGTGTATGGGATTCATGTCATTAGGAGTTAAGGATATGTATAGCTGTGAATCATCTGCATAATTATGGTAATTTATGTTGTGTTTCTTTATAACATGTGCTAGTGGGAGCATGTAGATATTGAACAATAATGGTCCAAGAATTGAACCTTGGGGAACTCCACACATAGTGGCCCTTTTGTCCGAGACAAAATCCCCAATGGACACAAAGAATTGCCTATCCAACAGGTAAGTTCTAAACCAGTTTAAGACTGGACCAGACAGGCCGACCCATGTTTCTAATCTGTGTAATAAAATCTGATGGTCAACGGTGTCAAAGGCGGCACTGAGGTCCAGAAGCACAAGAACAGATAATTTATTAGAATCAGTATTTATATGCAGATCATTCACAACTTTAATAAGTGTGGTTTCTGTGCTGTGATAAGGCCGAAAGCCTGATTGGTAATTATCCAGGAGTTTGTTTAACGTTAGATAATTATTCAGCTGAAAAGCAACCGTTTTTTCTATTATCTTGCTGAGAAATGGTAGGTTGGAGATGGGCCTATAGTTACAGATGACTGTTGTGTCAAGATTGCTCTTCTTCAGGAGTGGTGTAATGACAGCTGTTTTTAGCACTGCAGGAAATATGCCTGATTTAAGAGAGGAGTTTACAATATCTAATACCTCATGTGCCAAACAGTTAAAAACTGTTTTAAAAAATGGGGTGGGGAGAGGGTCCAAGCAGCAAGTAGAAGACCTGAGTTGTCCAACAATGTCTTCTAATTTTTTTATGTCAATAAGGAGAAAATGAGTCATAGTAGAAATCCTAATCCTGCAAAACTGTTGGATAGGATGAAATATAGACCTTGATGCACTAATATTCTGTCTAATAGCTATAATTTTGTTGTTGAAAAAGGTAGCAAATTCTTCACATTTATCAGTAGACAGCATCTCTGATGGAGTTGTAGATAGTGGGTTAATAATTCGATCAAAGGTGGAAAAAAGCACTTTACTGTTGTTAATATTTTCAGTAATGATTTTAGAGAAGAAAGACTGTCTGGCCTGTTTCATCTCTTTATTATAGTTATAAGTTTATTCTTATATATGCCATAGTGAACATGGAGTTTGGTTTTTCTCCATTTGCGTTCTGCCTGGCGACACTCCGTCTTACTCTGCCTAACAACCGCTACATTTCTCCATGGGGCTTTTTGTTTTTCTATAATTTTAGTTATAACAGGTGCAATGTTATCAATGATATATTGTATGTTAGAGTTAAAGTATTTTACAGGATCCTCCATTAATGGTGCCATAGATATTGGTGAGTTATTTACAGTGTTCATAAAGGTTTCAATAGTAACATTGGTAATGATCCGTTTTTTAACTGTTCGGGTAACTTTCTGCTGTACAGGAAAAGCAGATACATCAAAGAAAATGCAACAATGATCTGAAATAGCAACATCCACCACACAGGGCACACTAATATTTAGTCCTTTTGATATGACTAAGTCTAGAGTATGCCCCTTATTGTGGGTGGGTCCAGACACATGCTGAGTTAAGTCAAATGCCTCCAATAGGGAGATGAAATTTTGAGCATCAGAGTCACTTGCATTATCTACATGAATATTAAAATCACCTAAGATAATTATGCGATCATAGTCAGTAGAGACCTTGGACAGTAGCTCAACAAAATGATCTTGAAAACCATATTTGGATTTTGGTGGTCGATAGACAGTAATAATTAAGAGTGGAGAACCACAATTGATCAATATAGCAAAGTGTTCAAAAGATGCATAATCCCCCAGTGTGATTTCCTTGCAGCTATAATTATCAGAGAAAACGGCAGCTATTCCACCGCCTTTTTTGTCAGGTCTAGTAGTGTGAACGAATTTAAAATTTGGAGGTGCTGCCTCAATGAGTGAAGCTGAACCATTCTTGTCCAGCCAAGTCTCAGTTAGTAGAATGAAATCCAAGTTATGGGTGCTGATAAGATCATTAACCAAAAATGACTTATTAGTTAGTTATCTGACATTTAATAGAGCCATTTTCATTGTCCGAAATGAATAATTTTGCGGGGGATTTAAGGTTGAAGTCTGAACAGGTAATAAATTGTTTAGATTTCTGTGTGTTACCCACATATGTGGGCATATGATTTATTAGTACAGGAATTTTATTACCCTGGTGACAGTCATTGATATTGCTGAAATGAAGCGAACTCATCAAATATGATGACAGATGAGACTGACAGGGGGAACTATAGGGGATAACAGTAGACCTAGTAGATGTCACTGTAAGTGGTCTGTCAACTTCCTGGGAAGGAGTAGTCCTACAGGATGTAAACAGACAATCACGTGAAGCACTTTGAACAGCGCGCTGCACGTTAGCAGCTAGCATTCGGCTGCCCAGCCAGTTGGGGTGAACCCCATCGGCTCTGAAGAGGGAAGAACGACCCCAAAACAAATTAAAATTGTCAATAAAATCAATGTTATGAGCCGTGCAAGTGGACCTTAACCAAGTGTGGAGACCGAAGATTCTTGAGAACCGTTCTGATACCCGGGTCATTGTCGGGATAGGACCCGAGATAAAAACAGACTTCCCAGAACTTTTTAAAAAACTAAAAAGTGCAACAAAATCCTTTTTCGTCAGCACAGAATGCTGACGAGCTGCATCAACTGATCCGACATGCACAATTACTCGGTTGATAGAGGACGGTAGTGAGAGGAGCAGGCCAGGAAGCTTATCCAAAATTACCGGGACGGTGGCACCAGGGAAGCAGTTAGTGGCAGCATTGAAGAAGTGGATATTGAAGAAGGCCTCTGATTTTGTGCTGGCACAAAGCCAGCAGAGTCACAAACATTGTTCCAATTTGTTTTTTCTTTTGGCTTGAAACTGTTGTTTTTCCTCTTATTTGCAAACCCAACACTGAGGTGGTTGTAGTTAAGAGCATATAACAATATTTATGCATTGCTTTAAAGGGATACGCCACCGTCTCCCCTAGCTGTAGATAGGTGGGCCAACGCATTTTTTGTGCATGCATTGTTTTAGTCCGGTGGAACTCCGGCAGCGCTGCCGCTAGTTAGCTTAGCGTAGTGAATAGAAGCCTATGTTGCCAGTTAGCATGTTTTGAGTAAAAGTGAGCCAACAAAAGACAAAAAAACAACCTAATTACTTGCACTGAGACAACAAATGCGTTGGCCCACCTATATACAGCCAGGGTAGACCGTGATAAGCCATTATTTCAACAAACGGTGGCGTATTCCTTTAATCTTTTTAGATATCACACCAAGCTTTACTAAAATAGGAAGAAGAATAGGTTCTGTGTTTTTCTAAACAGCAGACTGGTGTACAGTACCACTCTTCCTTGTTATGTAATGAAATCATTTGGAATACAGGACGCATCTTCAATCATCTTGAATCTTCTTCAATGGATTTCAACCTTGACAGGTGTCTTGCTACAGGCATGAGTAAGTGCGGTGCCAAGTTTGACGTTGTTTGGATTAGAAATGCAAAAGATATCGTCGGTAAAAGAAGCACACATTGGCTTTTGCCGCTCTAGCCGCTGGCCACTCCCCCTCTCACACTGCACAGTGCACACTGACAGAGCACTAAACTTTGAGTCGTGAATCACTCGGATCTTTCACCCGACTCTTTAAATTAACTCATGAGTCGCTCATATGACACAAAACAACACCGTCTCTCTCTCTCTCTCTCTCTCTCTCTCTCTCTCTCTCTCTCTCTCTCTCTCTCTCTCTCTCTCTGCGCACGCACACACACACGCACACAAACAGTCCGCTTCTGGTGGTGATTAACGCAGATATGTGCTGTTTAGTGCTCATAACGGGCCGGGTGGGTAGCGCACTGCAATGAGTCCATGACGCTGTCTGATTACTCCTCATTGTGATATTTTGTGATTACATTTTGAATCTGCAATGTTCTCTATCAGGTAAATTAGTAAGTCTGTAGTAGGCTATACAGGGGAGTTGCATTTGGTCTGGGGTCCTTCTGTAAGTAATTTTGGGGTACAATTTGGTTTTGATGAATTCTACAAGCAGCAATATCACAGGCCAAGCAGTCAGCCGTTCCAAACACACATTTTCAACGGGCACGTGTGTGTGTGTGTGTGTGTGTGTGTGTGTGTGTGTGTGTGTGTGTTTGTGTGTGTGTGTGTGTGTGTGTGCGCGCATGTGTGCGGGGTCCTGGGGTATGCCTCCCCCCTCCTCCCGGAAGTTTATTTTTGGAAAAATAAACCATTAAATGGCACTTTCTGGAGAGTCTTACATGATATGTGCAAAACTGCAAGGTTAAGAGCCTATACTTTGCATTGTTGTAGTATCAACAGGTATTAGGGCATTTACATTACTGTTAATCAGTCATCACTTGATCACACAGCAGTTTACTGGTCAAGTAAGTTATTGTTATAGTTATTACATTATTATTAAATCTTAACAATAAAGAAGTTGCTGACTGTTGTTTAGTACCCTTCTTTTTTATTTTTTATTCTTTTGTTAACAGTAAATTAATAATAAACTAATACAAATCTTAAAGTCAAGTTCACAAAGTAAATTTCTTTGCATGCATTTAATTCCCAATTAATATACAGTGGTAAGAATTGCTTTCCATTGTTAATATGCACTTAAAAACAGTTCTGAAATGCAAAATAATAGAATTTTAATCATGTGATAAAACATGCGATTATTCGCAATTAAAGGTGCAATATGTAATATTGTGTGTAATACTGGCAGCTAGCGGTTAAAATAGTTACTGCACTACCAATTCAAAATACTAGAGAGTCGTCTCCCCCGCCCCCTCCTGCCCAGACTCGAAGTTCACGGGGGTTGCCAGGCTGAGACCGCAGCATTCCCAACAATGTAGCTGGAAGCTTTTCTCACATAGCCAGTTATTACTCCACAGCACAGCGGAGTAGCTAACGTTAGATGCTAGTCTCACATAGCCAGACATTACTCCACAGCACAGCCGAGTAGCTAACGTTAGATGCTGGCTATATTGACAGTCATAAAAGCCCGTGCTCACGTGGAGCTCTGTAACCAACTAACAGACACACTTTTTCGGCTTAAAATTACAGTATGAACCGCTAAAAACACAACAACCTCACTGTTCTCTCCACACGCCAGTCAGGCACACTTCCTTGGCTTAGAATTACAATACGAAACGCTAAAAATACCACTACCTTGCCGACGGAACACACTTCATTGGCTTAGAATTACGGCAACAATCGCTAAACACACTGCAAACTCATAGTCCCCTCTTTCCGATTTACAGCCCCCCTGTCGTGGCTTAAAATAACTCACCGTTGTCGGCTCCAGCCGCTTAACTACATGTTGTAAACAGCCATGGGCTGCATGCCTGGTCCTCCCGGTAACGTTAACAGTTAGCAGGGTTAGCATGGCGGCGTTAGCCAGTACCAGTCGGGATCACTTTACTGGCTATGTCTCAATTGTTTTTGCGAGTAACCAACTCGGTTACTCTAGCTATATAATTCAATGTGAGTACACAAATGTTGAAATGACAAAAAATGCCCATCCCTAGTAGCTGTGATAAATTAGCGTGGAGCTAATGCTTACCGGTTCAGGAGAAAATAAGCCAACTCTGCGTCCTTTTGGGCTCTAAGCTGTCTCCATCTTTCAAATACATCTCCAATATTTACCAGGGGGTTGTTACGTCTCTGGTCACGCAACTGTTAGAAACATGCTGTTTTCATTTTTTTATGTCATGTAGAATCTATCTCCGTTGATCTTGTTGGTTTGTTTGCTGCTTTCATGGCTGTACTAACGTTACAGCTGTAGCGCGCTGGGTTTAAGTTTTTACAGGTATATCTGGCAACCCGGCCTGCCTGTCAAACTGGGCCGTTGATAACAACACACAGATCAAAACATAAACATAAATTCCGTCACGGAATGTAAATTTCAAAAAGAAAAATATTGAAATTAGCATTGTTGTCAGAAAAGATAGTATTTCAGTTTAACATGTTTCCTTAATATCTGATGAGGCATTGGTGTCATTTTTGGATTTATTACAGTACAAATATTACATATTGGACCTTTAACTATAGAAATTTAGCGATTAATCGCGCAATTTTTTTTTTTTTTTTGTTTGACAGCCCTACAAAATAGACATGCCGTTTAAAAAAAATCTTTCATTCATTGTCAGAAATATCATGTTTTCAAAAGCATCACTTTCATAAAATTAGACTACATTTAGACTGTAAGTAGGCTCATCCGGACAAACGAGCAGGCTTATGTGCCAATTTAATCACTGTATCCGTCCAAGTAGTAATGCATTCATCCTTTTGCAGCTTCTTTTCCAGATTGTGCCACGCTGTGCCAGGATACCTTTATTTGCCAAATTTGCAAAACTTGGTTCTGAGCATGTTCCCTGAGTTTGCTGCTGTGTCTGCACCCAGTTTCAACACATTTAAGGACAATGTGTTTATTGAAATTCATTGACATTTGAAATTCATGGTTAACACAACTATTAATGCAGTTTTGAGAAACACAAATGTAGAAAAGAGAAGAAAACATAAAATGGAAAACATAGCCAAAACTTATTCTTACTTGTACAGTACTTACTTACAGTGTATCAGTTTATCTTAACTTTTATTTTGATTGTATCATGTAGAACACTATTTACTTGCATTTTTATGGAATGGCATTAACTTGTGTGTCTATTGTATAGTCATTTACCTCTTTGTATTCAGCCTTGAAACATTATCCCAGATGGAATTAGCTTGAAATGGGAACACAATGGTTTATTCTAAGGTGTGTATTGAATATTCATATTGAACAAAACCCATGTGAGCTCAACACTGTATAAACTCTCCATTCATTCCCCATCTCCTTCCTAGGGGTATTTCTTATGTTGTGCAGTGTGTTACCACCAGAGGTTTTACATTAACAAAATGTGGCCAGGCAAGCTACTTCCTGGATAAACTGTAAAGATATTTTACTGATGATATATTTTACTGCCTGGTAAAAATATTTACCATCTACGTTTATATAGGGCTGGGCGATATGGCCTAAAAATAAAATCCCAGATTAAAAAAAAAAAAATCAGATTTAAGATTTAAATCGATTTTTTTCTCCCCCTACTTAAAATCAATCTGCAGATGACAAAGAAATTGTTCAAAACAAGTTTTATTTTGTTTTGACTCATACACACACATGGGACATATATACCATTATGATTATTCATGCCAATTTTGTGGAAATATAAATTGTTTTTGTTTTTTGGGGGGGGCTATATATTCAACAACAATTGAATGCGGATGCGTGAGATATCGTTGTTTTCACACATAGCCTACAGGTAATTCACTTCTCGTTCCTCGCTAAAAGTTCAAATCATTTTAACGTTATTGCGCAACCTTGCCCCTATTTTCACCTGTTGCTAAGTAACTTATGTTAACATCCCATGTACCCATTTAATGTAGCATACCTGTAGCAAGCTCCTTCATAGTGATAAACAAACGTCAAAGCGGAGCTCTGTGCTACAGAGCGGCGATTACTAGTTGTTTAAGCCGCTACAGACCTCCGTCACAGCTCGGTCGTTTCAGCAGCATTTAGTAGATGTGTTGAGCCGCAAAAGAGTTCCTCAACACCGGCTCTGGTGCCCCGCATGGAGCTCCGTCAGGTCAGCGGTAGCTGGTCGTTCAGTTATCAGACACTAAGTGGCTGTCAGCCGGGGACACAGCACTGCAAGCTGCCGGTCATTTTGGCGGAGATTACGGATAAGTAAGTAATGAAACGACTGGTTAAGAAAATAATTAATTAATAATAATAATTAGTTAGTCCCTGTCGCTTCCATGTTGTTTGTGTCTCTATGGTAAACGCGTGGGGGAAGGGATGACCCCCGTTCGGAGCTATGGGAGCCCAGAGGGGAGCGTCGGCTGATGTTAAGGAGAAAATCGATTTTTCATTTAAACAAATCCACGTTGACTACACTTTCGAGTTAATCGATAAAATCGATTTATCGCCCAGCCCTACGTTTATAGGATCAGCTATATTTAAAAAAATGACAGTTTTCCTAGGTCGCTGCTCTCTAAGTCTACTGTAATATACAGGCACTGGATAAAATATTTTATTTCATTAACTGATTTAGAATTTGGGTTCTCTTTCAAGCATTCGTTCGGTATCTCATATATGGGGTACGCCTCCCCGCGTATCCCTCAGAAGCACTTTCTCACTACGCCAGCCATGATTGGCTGGCCACATCTGACGAAAGACGCACAAGGGGCGGTCCTCTATATAATCCACAGACCGTGCGTCTTACCGTCATTCAATTACCTCTTCTCGCTCAGAAGCGAACACCGTTGATACTGCCAGGGTCTATGCTAACTGTCCATAGAGCCGAGCTCACAACTCGCTCGCCGGGCGCTGGTCCCTATTCGGCGGTATTCGACAGATAGGCTTGTTCCCAAACAACTATCACAACCAGCCTGTCCCCAAACAGTGGTTTACCCTCAGCCGAGCTCGCTAGTCTCCAAACTAGAGCTCGCTGAAATAGCTACGCGGCTAGTTTACCCAAACATTAGCCAGCGCATCTCTATAGCTGTAAAGCTAACACACCTAGCTAGCTGTAAAGCTACATTACCTAGCTGCGAAGCTATAAAACTAGTGCAACACGATTTTGGCCAGTTTCCAAACTGCATTTGGTGTTAATCTAGAGTACATGCCTGCCCTTGCGGCTCTGAACCCAGAATCGCGGGACAATGTTCTGTTTCTAACGCCCCCCTCCACTGTCAAAAGCACAAACACATTGTGTTGTTCAAAGACAATAAAATTGTGCCCATCGGTGCATCCAGGCCGAGGGCACTGCATGCAAAAGATTATGTGTTGCAAAACATGAAAAACATAAACGGCCTCATGAGCCCCGTAGCGGGGCGGGCTGTACACGTACTTGCGGCTGCCGTGGTGCGGCAATGTTGCTCGCCGCAGAGGGGAGGCAGCATTGCTCCACCTATGGCGCCGGATCCCTCAGTGGGCTCACTCGCGGAGCGGGTGCACCACTGGCGGGCGTGCATGGAATCAAACTGGGTGCTCAAAACTATCGAAAAAGGGTACAGACTCCAGTTCACACATTCTCCCCCCCGTTTCTCGAAAATAAGCGAGCAAGCGGTGGGGGAAGCGGCTTGCTTTCTCGATGCAGAGATCAGTTCTCTACTGGAGAAAGGAGCAATTCAGGTAGTACCTCCAGCCCAGAGCCAAAGCGGCTTCTACTCGAGGTACTTCGTCATCCCCAAAAAGGGAGGGGGTATGAGGCCTATATTAGATCTAAGAGCGTTAAACAGACATCTAAGACAATACAGGTTTCGAATTCTGACACACGCAGCACTGCTGAGGTTTGTGCGCCCGGGGGATTGGTTCACCAGCCTGGACCTAGCCGATGCGTATTTCCATCTGCGGATTTACGCCCCTCACAGGAAATATCTCAGATTTGCCTACAGAGGGGTGGTGTACGAGTACTTAGTTCTACCCTTCGGCCTGTCACTCAGCCCTTGTGTCTTTATCAAATGCACGGAGGCAGCGATGGGACCGCTCAGGGTGAATGGAATCCGTCTGGCAACGTACTTGGACGACTGCCTCCTGGCTGCGGGCTCGCAGCAGGAAGCAGCCGCACATACCGAACACCTAATGACACATCTGTCATTGCTGGGATTCAAGTTCAATTTAAAGAAAAGTGTACTGACTCCTACAGAATCAATACACTTTATCGGGCTGTCCCTAAACTCGGTCACGATGAGGGCTCGCATATCTCCAGACAGAACAGAGGCGATGCGCGCATGTCTCGCACTGTTTCGCAGGGGGAATTGTGTGACATTACGGGATTGCCACAGACTTCTGGGTCTGATGGCATCAGCACTGGTCGCTCTTCCTCTCGGCAGGCTATATATGAGGGGATTTCTACGCTGGGTAAAGAAACTCGGTTTAGACCCTCGAGTTCACTCGCTCCGCCGTATGGGGTGCCGCTGGGCACGATATGCGCCAGGAAGGTGATTACAACAGACGCGTCTCTGTGGGGAGACAGACGCGAAGGGAGATCTGTGAATGGCCAATGGAATGTAAACCTACGCTCAGCTCATATCAATGTCCTCGAGCGTATGGCAGTTTTTCTGGCCCTGAGACATTTTCTGCCATATGTGGAAAATACTCATGTCCTGGTCAGAACGGACAACATGACGGTAGTGGCTTACATCAACAAGCAAGGGGGCTTACGCTCCCCACAACTACACAGGCTAGCACACAAACTGATAATTTGGAGCGATGCCAACCTTCTTTCTCTCAGGGCAACGCATGTGCCCGGAGTGATGAATCAGGGGGCGGATTTGCTATCTCGGGGTCACCCTCGCTACGCGGAATGGAAACTCCACCAGGAGACAGTGAAACAGATCTGGTCGCGCTACGGGCGCCCGTTAGTTTGCCTCCAGAGAAAACACACAATGTCCTCTATATTTCTCTCTGAACGATGCGCAAGCCCCGCTGGGAGTGGATGCGCTGGCACACGAGTGGCCGCGCGCCCTTCTTTACGCATTCCCACCGTTAGCTTTGATAACCCCCACCCTAGCCAGGGTGAGGGACGAGAATTTCATGGTCATTCTGGTGGCCCCAAATTGGCCTCAAAAACACTGGTTAGCGGAGATAACACAAATGCTTTACGCACAGCCGTGGCCGCTACCATTGCGCAGGGACCTACTGTCTCAAGCACGAGGGGAAATCTTTCTTGTACAGTTCGGCTGGCATACATTCCTAAGGTCATGGACTCCTCATATTCTTGGCCCGTGAGGGGCTAAACTTGACGTCTTGTGGTCTGCCTGAAAATGTTATAATGACTATTCAGAGTGCAAGAGCTCCATCCACGCGTACTTGGTATGAAGCTAAGTGGCGTGTGTTTGAAGACTGGTGCACGTCTATTGGGGAAGTGTCCTTTCAGTGTTCAGTAGGGATTGTGTTGACGTTCCTACAAACTCTCCTGGATAAGGAAAAAGGGTTCTCCACGATTAAGGTATATTTGGCCGCTATATCTGCGTGTCATGTGGGTTTAAACGGTAAGACGGTGGGACAGCATCCCCTGGTCTGCCGTTTCATGCGCGGAGCGCGGCGCTTACGCCCGATGTCAAAATCGTTGTCTCCCGGATGGGATTTGCCACTGGTGTTGGAAGCTTTATCGGGACCACCGTTCAAGCCCTTGTTGGGGGTGGGTGCGAAAATGCTATCACTTAAGACGGCACTGCTTTTGGCGCTAACTTCAGCCAAGCGGGTTGGTGATTTAAACGCCTTATCGGTGCATCCATCATGTATACAGTTCGGCCCGGGGGATTCTAAAGTCTCATTACGCCCGAACCCGGCATACATTCCTAAGGTCATGGACTCCTCATATTCGTGCCTTTCCTTGGAGCTCAGTGCTTTCTGTCCGCCACCGTTCGCGTTGCAGGAACAGGAGCGGCTGCATAGGTTGTGTCCTGTGCGCGCTCTGAGAGCGTACCTGGCTATGACACGGTCATTCAGGAAAGCGGATCAGCTGCTTGTTTCGTGGTCGGGACCTCACAAGGGTAAGCCTATCACAAAGCAGCGTTTGTCACACTGGATTGTGACCGCCCCTTGTGCGTCTTGCGTCAGATGTGGCCAGCCAATCATAGCTGGCGTAGTGAGAAAGTGCTTCTGAGGGATACGCGGGGAGGTGTACCCCATATGTGAGATACCTCACTCATGCTATCAGAGAACCGGGGTTACGGTCGTAACCTTAAGTTTTTCAATATCCCTCACTCGGCCTCTCTGTGAGTGATATTTGTCAAGAATATCACTGATACACAACACAGCATTTCACTCAAGCTTGGTTTCAAGAGCTTAATGCTGAACCAACAGACTTATAGGACAGATCCTGTTGAGCCATTCAAACTCTTCACTCATCTCCACAGTTTTGAATGGCGAGCTGCATCCAAACTTCCTGTGACAATTTGGTATCAAGATGTAGTGGCCTTGCAATATTTTTTCCCTCAGTGCTCTTGTGCTGTGGTTGGCTTTTAGATTTTTGGTTCCACTCAGCTGGGCACAGTGTGCTTGTCTGGGTCTCATTAGAGAGTCTTTAAGTGACACAGGCATGACCCTGAACATGAGCTGGCACAATGCGTCAGCCCCCAGCCACTTAAGTGGCAGATTGGGAATCACTCAGCCAAGGTTCAGTCATTTAAAGTTGCTTTTTTTTTTTTTTTTTTTTTTTTAGAGCAAGAGAGAGCCTGAGCATGGGGGCAATTTGCTATTTGCATGTGTATGTGTTTTACAAATCATCTGTCAAAAGTTTTACATATCACTTTCAGCTCTGGTAGCAGATGTTGTGCCACGAGCTGATTCACTGCAATGGAAAGCAGATACTGTATCACACATGGCAACCACTGAATATTTATTAAAAGAAACTTCACAAATTTGCCATTTTGTGTGATATGCTATGTCTATTCACCATACAAGTTTTGGAGTGGAAATAAGAAGGGAAGAAATTGTAACAGTGAGGGGGAGGGAACTGATGGACCAAGGTTTATAGATGACTGCTTTAACATTCGTCGAGGACTGGAGAATTTCATAGTAGGATGATTTCCTTCTGCCTTGGGCTTCCCATTTAGATATTCTGAGATGACACTTGCTGCATTATCATGAATATTTGAGAACATGCACAAGGCTGAGAGAACGATACACTAAGTGAGGAAGTGGAGGTGTGAGAGAGTACGGCTGGTTAGATATTTCTCAGGTGTAAGTGATCCCCCCCTGAAGCCCAAGTTGTCAAAGGATGACAGGCTAGCCTTACTGTGTCACTGATGTCTTACCTGCAACTCCACTTTGAACAACCCCAGGGGCAATAAACTCCCCTTTAGCTTGCATTCTGATCACTGAATCAAGAAATATTCACTCTGGTTGAAAAGAGGTATGCTTCACAGAGATCACTCAATTTGACCATAAGCTCAAAAGGATTCAAAGTATAACTAATTTGCTGCATCTTGTCTGAAAAATTGTTTAAATGAAAGAGAACCATATCTGGCTTTCATGGTAGAAAGCACAAAATTATAATTACATTTTAAATATAGTCTAGAGAAAAGCACATTGTTTTTTTTTCTCTCCAGTAAGTTTCCAAGTATAAAACAGCCTTTACCTGCATTTAAGATTGGAGTGAAATATGTGGTCAGACAAAACATTTAGGGCTCTTTGATTGAATCTCAGTAACAGTCATTATCTTTTAAAGTTCATCAGCAACAAGAGCAAGGGTCATCTGAGAAGTGCGATAAATAAAAAGCCTTGAGTTAAAAGTATATGAAAGAGGCAAATAAGATTGTCTGTGCATCAGGTTTGTGCTCACTTACCTCTGTGAAGAGGCTTGAAGACACCCTGCTAATGACAGACTGTGGTCTGTTGTCAGTACAAACCTGTTGCTGAGTGTTCTTGTGGTATAAAGAGATAGGACAGCTGCCTCTGGAAGAGCTCTTCTCTCTAATCACAGCCTCATTTATCCTGCCTCTGCTCTCTGCAATCAGGAATGAACGTGTAATGCAGTTTTCAGTTTGCATTCCTATTACTGGCCATGGTGAGGAATTTTGATTGGTTTCTGTGATGCACACCGTAGTGTGACAAACAAAAGACCTCATCTGAGTAAAACAGGAAAATGGCGCATGCATGTCTGGTCATTTCCATAAAGCTACCATAAAATGTATTCAATCAAATAAAACACAAGCAGAGGGGATTTTTACTGGGTTACTATAATGGCCATTTCCCTGGCCGCCACAAGCTGTCTGATAAAAACACACACACACACACACCATCTGCACTAAAGGGATAGAGCAAGATGTGTTTGATTCAGAGGGCAATGGAGAAATAACTGATCAAAGTTTCATCTCAAACGGCTGACCCCTTTGACAGACACACACACACACACACACACACACACACACACACACAGACAGACAGGATAAATGTTGTATGAGAGGAGTCCCAAAGCAAGGGTAGGATGAGGTATTGTTTAATTTTGTTTCTTGAACTTTTCATACTACTTCAAATATGATTTTGAAACATTTCCCTGGTGGGGGAAACAATTCTCTTTTGTTAAAATCAAATCAGATCATTCAATGTTGACTTTTGGTACATAGGATGACTACATTGAGTAATCATTGTAATCTGACAGTTACAAAAATCTTGCTTTTAAATGCATTTTACATTGTGATGTCTTAACCTTTACATGTAGAATTATGTTTTTATATCGTATGACTGTAGACAAATGTTGACGCCTGAGAAATAATTAATGTAGTCTATGGTTTTTTATGTAAATACAGCAGTGACTTTTGGTGAAAAATCAAAAAGAGGAAGGCCTCACTTAAGTTGTTTGTCCCCTGGAATATACAGAGTCCAAATGATGTGCAGCAAGATACAGCAGGAGAAGTTATTACAGCCCTGTACTAATCCCTGTACTAGCCCTGTTTAATACATTCTTATTATATATATACTTATATTGTTTGTTCTGTTTAACGTATTTGTTTAACTTATTTTAGAGAATGTGTGACATGCACCTACAACACCAAAACAAATTCCTTGTATGTGTAAAAAACGTACTTGGCAATAAAGCTTTTCTGATTCTGATCTAAATAACCTCATGACATTCACCCAATGTATTGTAAGGACGAATATATCTACTATACAGCCACACCAAGCAAGGTTAACGGTCTGTCAGCCTGCAAACATCGGCTTGAATTCTGTCTTCGCTGCTCTTGTTTCAAATGTGTAAGCCACATCTGCTTTGCTAGCACAGTGAGCTTGCAGCTGAAATATTGGTCAATATCACTAAAAAACGTTTTACTCAGATTAGCAAGACAGTTATAAACACATTTTACTACAGATAGACAGGGGTTGCGCAAACACCACTGAATACAGCCATTTACAAAGTATTCCACTTTTGAGGGGCAAGATGGCTGCGTAGAGTATAGACGTAGTGAAACCAGCTCCCGTAAAGACTTCTGATTTTACCTTTATCCTGCGCGAAATAAGACAAGAATAAGACTTCAAGCTAATTAAGTTAAGCGTTGCTAAACTGAAAATGCCTCCAAAAAAGAATGAAGCAGCCACGAAGGAAGATAGGAGCGGAAAGACCACCACAACACCAGTGCTAACACGGGCACTAGCATCGTTAGCGCTAGCTAGCCAAGCACTGATGGGCCGCCGAGGTGGTTTCACAATGAAATGGACAAAGGTTTGGACCGTATACAGACATTATTGGATCAAAAGTCAAACTCATTGGCCGTCTCAGTAGAAGCACTTTACTGAGAATCGCGCCCTGGGGGAGCGGGTCAAGGAGATTGAAGATAGGCAGTTGGGTCACACCGAAAGCCTCGACTTCTTCAAAGATGGAAGTAGAAATCAGCGGTCTGAAAGACAAACCTCGATCTGGAGAATCGAGCAAGAAGACAAAACCTGAGGTTGGTCGGTTTTCCAGAGGGAGTTGAGGGGAAAAACACCATAGCCTTCCTATGAGAGTGGCTCCCAAAAAAACTGGGCCTAGAGACCGGGGAGTTGATCGAGATTGAGTGGGCTCACCGCTCACTTCAGCGCCGACCTGATGAGGGCAGCCTTCCCCGGGTTCTGGTGGATGAAAATCCTAGACGCGGCACAGAAGAAAAGATTACTGCAGTATGGCAACCCTACTACAGGGTTCCCGCGGGGTCTTAAAAAGTCTAAAATTCTGAACTTATTCAGAATTTGAATTAAATCATGAATTTAAGGCCTTAAAACGTCTTAAAAAATGGCCAGATTTTCATCCGAGGTCTTAAATTTCATTTAGTCAGGTCTAAAAAAGGTTTTACCCTCGTTCATTTCCAGAAAGGCTAGCCGCAGAAAGAAAAAGTATGGAGTCGTAGTCTACAAAGCGGAGCTCTAGTGTCTTTGCTCTGTAACAAAACCAGCAGACCGCTGCCCTCAGAACGTTGGTTCGGTGTGTGGTTCTTTCTGGGGGATATTGGTGTTGGTTCGTACACGGTGATAAAACTTCAAATCCTGTGATAAATGCAATACCTACCCGCAAAATACGTCCGCGTCTCCTCAGAGTTTGTTAAAGTTTGGCTAGGCCTACATGTGGAAAATGGGAAAGTGTACTTTTAACGAGACGTGGCTAGATCGCAGCGATTTCCGCTGTTGGTTACAAGCGGTACCCAGCTCCAGGGACGAGGCTCGCTGCAAACTTTGTAAAAAAAAAATATTCAATTAGGGATTCTGGGTGTGAAAGCGCTGGAGTTGCACGCTATATTTTTGGTAATGCATTGTGTAGGTCTTAAATTTCAATCTTTATGGTCTTAAAATGTCTTAAAAAGGTCTTAAATTTGACTTACTAAAACCGGCAAGAACCCTGTACTATCATGATCTTCAGGCATATGTCCACAACTCAATACCGAAAAAGGAAATCCTTCACGCCACAGAAGAAGAAGCTGCACGAGAAAACCATCTCCTTCAGGTTGCTTCATCCAACCAACCTGGTCCTGGACCTCCCAGAGGGCAGACGTAACTTCACCTCCCCGGTGTCGGCAGAGCACTACCTGACCAAATATCACCCTGACATTCTCACCTGAACTCTGTTCTCCGCTGTGACTTTTTTAAGTGGAATTAGAATACGTTCACTTTTGCGCCATAGTTACATAGTTAAAGTCGACCCATATGGTAGTGCAGGTTCTTGTTTTCTTTCCTCTAAATTACTTTAATCCTTTCTTCCACCCTGACAGACTGCTTTATGACCGGTAATTAACCACAGACCGCTGTTTTGTTAGCGGCGGCAGCCGGTGTTTGTGTGACACACGCCTACCACAGGCGTATGTAAGGCCAGTTTATTTTTTATTTATTTCTGTAATGCTCGAGGCAGTGACTCAATCTACTTGTGTACTTGAGAGTAAACGCCTCTTCCCTTTTTTCTCAACAGTCCATGCGCCACTCCTCCCGTAACTCAATTTAAAAGTGATCCATGTATGGCATTAATCGTGAGATCTTGACCATTTGAATTAAAAAGGATTTAAGCCAAGACTTTAAACGTGGGTACAAATAATCTCTTTAACCTATTAAGGGTCATTTCAGAGGTGCATTTTATCGGTGTCTTTTCTACTCTGTTTATTACACGCTGCCCAGTTGTGGGTAGCTTGGTTTCGCTCGTTGGGAGTGGTGTATGTTAAGAATAAGTAAATGCTGGGGTTTGTTTTTTTTTTTTTTTTTAAAAATCAGAGCAGCACATTTTTTGTCTAACTTTCTTTATTGTAAAAGGTACCAAGTCTTTCTCATTCTAATACAGAACATTCTCCTGTATATCCTACTACCGCATGATGTAAACCATGTCTACTACCACTACGTATAAATTCTTGAGTTGGAACACTAATGGAATTAACCAACAAATAAAGCGCAGAAAATTCCTAATTTTTCTGAGGAATCATAATATTGATGTTGCATTTCTGCAAGAATCTCATCTAACCGAGGCAGAGCACCGCAAACTGGGTGAACAGTGGCAAGGCCAAATACACTTTTATACTCTTCATTTAGCTCTCAGGCCCAAATGTGTTTACTTAAAACACACTGTGAAGGATAAAAGGGGCCGATATGTTTGGGTCAGTGGTTTCCTGGATAACGTGCCAATCTCCATGCTAAATGTCCACGGACCAGGATCAGGATGAGCCAAAATTCTTTATGGATCTTTTTCTCAATATACCCTGTCCCCCTACTGAGCTTATCATTATAGGAGACTTAAATCTGGGTTAGGACCCTGTTACGGATAGATCCTCTTCAACCTCTAAAGCTCTTATCTTCCGCGGCTCAGGCTGCAGACACACTGACCAGACGGCCGACCCTCGGCAGAAAAGGCAGTTGGACTGATCAGTCGAGTTGGTCAAAAAAGTGCCTCGGAACACACCAAAGCGACGAGATGTAATATGTCTCCATAACAGCTAATCTGTATTGTCGCCCCAAAATCAAAACCAGCAGCTGATTGGACGAACGCGTCACGTGGGTCTGGTTTCTCCAGAAATTCAAAGACAGACTGTCATGGCGGCTTGTTCAGAAACGTGTTTCTGAAAACCTTTTAAGCGAGAAATAGGCCATGCAGTTGCTGAATCTGTCTTCATTTCAGATCGACAAAGGTCCGTTTAAAAGATTTTCTGAGATCAGATGTGTCATTTGAGTCCGACTGCCAGCAGTGCCTGCCCGCCGATTATACATGTCAAATCGGCCAAAATCAAGGCCGACAGCCCCTCGGATGGACGACGGCACAGAACACACCGAACAGACTCAATCACTGACCTCACCAGACTGTCCAATGGCCGATTATCTGCTTGGTGTGTCTCAGGCTTAAGGCGCTCAAAAACAAATTGGCTGACCTTAATTTAATAGCTGTGTGGAGGGCGAGACACATATGACTGCGTGGATACTCTTTTTACTCACATGCACACAAAGTATACTCCTGTATTGACGTTTTTTTTTTTCCATGTAGGGAAGGAGCATCTGGTCAAGTCTTGTGAATACCTGGCTAAAACACACTGGGACCATGCCCCCCTTCTACTCCAGTTAGCCAAACAGGACCAAAACATAAAACCTAAATGCTGGAGATTTCCCGTCCACCTGGTTAATGATGAGGAATTTATCATAAAAATGAACGAGCAAATTGAAACTTTTTCTTATCACAAATGCAGGCTCTGCCTCCCCGTCCATAATCTGGGAATCCCTCAGCTTAAATCGGGGGCTATTTGATTAGTTACTCCTCTTGGAAGAAGAAACCATATCAAACCAAAACCGTGTCCTTAGAGGCTGATATTAAGTCCCTTGAAACTGAACACTCTCGCTCCCAATCACAATGCATTATTGATCAGTTGATAGCTAAGAGGGCTGAATAAGATGCTCTTACGACTCGAGAGGTAGAAAATGCAATGGCCAGGTTGAGACAGCACTATTACAAACAGGGTGACAAATCAGGGAAACTATTGGCATGGCAGATTAGAAGAGAAGAGGCTGCTAGATGCATTCCTGCTACGGAGTCATCGGATGGTAGTGGTGTGGTCCGCGACCCTAAACTCATTAACTAGGCTTTCACCAACTTTTACAAGAAGTTATACTTATCTCAGGGTTGGGATAGCTATGATGTGGATGGTTTTCTGAACAATCTGGATATTCCAAGGATACCAGAAGAGGTTCAGATTAGACTTGAAGCTAAAATCTCAAAAAACATGAGGTGATGGAGGCTCTGGCTATGCTGCCAGGGGGTAAAGCCCCTGGACCTGATGGGTTCTCAATGGACTTTTAAAAAAAATTTGCTAATAAATTATTGGATCCTTTTATAGATATGTTCAATCATGCAATCAAGACCAAGAGATTACCCCAAACTCTAGAGCAGGCTCTAATTATAGTATGTGTTAAAACCAGGGAAAGATTTTTGTGGCTCATACAGACCCGTCTCTCTACATACATCGGAGGTGTAACGTTATAGGGACCACAATGGAAATAAGTCTTTGGGCTTTATTGTCTCATCCCTGACTATTTATGTATTTTTAATGTATGACACAGAGTGCTGTTTCATATATGTTTTTATATTTAAGTGGTCAAATTCAATCAATCAATCAATCAATCAATCAAACGTTATGAATGGCCGCTGTTCTAACTCGGGTGCCTGGGTCTGTTTCCCAATGGTTCGTTACACTACTGTTAGCGTCCTTAGCACCGGAGTTAAGTGCTGACCGGGTTTGGATTGCTGTAACGATAGTGGCTGGCTGCTAGCTGGCTGGGGGCTGACTGTGGATGTGTCCCCAGGGATGTTGTCACCTCTCATCTCAACTGAAGCCTTGCAGCGCCGGGAGAGTGAGGCAGACAGAAAGGGCTGTGCTAGCTGGCTAAATTACCATTAGATTAGTCGTCTATCTATACAGGTAACCATACTGATGAATTCGTGGGTTAGCCCAGAGTTGTTAACCGTGGTCAAAACAATCCTAGTAAAAATAACTGAGCGTGTTGAACGATGTCGTAATCTTATGTTACCCACCGAGAATTAGCGAACGTTATAAGCCAAGCATTAGCATTAGCTACTTGTCAATCAGCACCTTTATAGTAGGCTAACCTTAAAGCAACACCAAAGCCCTTTTCCTCTTCGGCCCCCCTACAGGTTTGAAGTGGAATTGTCCATTACCGTTACCATTATTCTTAGTTCTCATTCGAACTACAGATCCGCTACCCAATCTGGCAAACTTGCATAGTGCGGTTATAGCCGATAGAGGGCCATAAAGCTTGGAAAATTTCAAACCTGCCGTCTACATAAGTTAAAAAAAAATCTAAAATAACTCTTGTACAGATATAAACTGATTTTACATTGTATTAGCTTTCATGTGATTGTTGTGACCATTGCAGATTTTCTTATTCTGCTGTTTACCTGATTTAAAAACTATTCAACTAGCAGATATTAGCTGCATCTTAGGAGGCAGTTTGAGCAGCCACTGTATCATGGTGAATTGTCGCTCCAATTATGAACTGCTGAAGTATGGAGAATCCCAGCCTCAGTTAATCCTGCCCTGTCAATAATCATGATGTGTAAAAGGCGGTGACTTGACATATTTTTGGCGTAGCCACTTGCTTTTAGCTGGATAAGTGTCAGTGTGGTGGGAATTTTCTGTAAGTGCACAAGTTTACTGCCAGAAAGAGAGAGGGGGGGAGAGAAATTGAAGCAGACAGTGAGAGAAGGCTAGAGGGAAAACACACACACACACACACACACACACACACACACACACACACACACACACACACACACACACACACACACACACACACACACACACACACACACACACACACACTTTCACAAGAACCAATCTCAGAGATATCCAAGAAAGGTCTTGGTAGTGATTGGGTGGACAACTGAGCAATGATAACCTACGAGAGTAACAGTCCTCAGATAAGGACGGTCTCTTGTCTGATGGCCACTTTGCTTCCCTCACCATCACTGTGGCAATGTCAGGCAATGTCACAAGTGCTCAATAGTACTGCTAAAGTACAAGTTGACAATACTAAAATTAGTCAAACTAGTGACCTCTCTCGTTCTTGCTCGCTGGCAGTCTTGCCTGGCAGAAATAGCAGATATTTAATGGTATTTCTACTTTGGCTGTGAGCAGTATAAAATCATTTTCCTCTATTTTAGTGTTAGGTCTACTGCTGTAATGGATGCATGCCATACTAATGGATGCATATTTTCTTGTCCAATTAGTGTTCTGTCAACACAGTATATTAAGATGTCACAAAGACAGACGATACATAGGTGTGTCCTGCCTTATTGAACTTGTTCCCAGCAGAAACAAGCATATTCAGAACCTCCTCTACTATAATGTAATTGTCTTCGTAATCTCAGAGCAATGTTTTTTCTAATAATCTTTGTCATTTTAATTACAGTCGCACAGTAACACTTTCACACCTGTAACCAGCCCAGTACAACCACAGTCAATGGTAAATGGACTGGACTTACAGTATATAGTGCTTTACTACTTTAATGGACAAAGTGCTTTTCAATTTACCTCTCATTCACCAGTCCTGACCATCAGGAGCAACTTGGGTTTCACTGTCTTGCTGAAGGGGATTAAACCACTGACCCTGCGATTAATAGATGACCCGTTAGACCTCCTTAGTCACAACTGCCTGCTGCATTAGTCTGATATTCTGATCTGTTGGCCACTGAGAAGCTCCATTGGTGCAGTTAAGGGCCAAGAGTTTGCGGTTAAGGTTCTTGACCAAGAGCACCACAGTGATGAAAGTGAGAGAGGGCAGAAGCACTGCTCTTTAACCTTTCCTGCAGATTATGCCTGCTGAGTTCAAGGATTAAGTCCGATGCCTTCCATAGACTAACAATATATACTGCATGCCAGGCTGAGACATGAAGGAGCTATGCAACAATCCTAGTAATAAGTAAGTCAAATTTAGCTTCAGGTTAAAGATGGTAGTAGGTGCATGATAACAGATTCTACCAAGGCTTTCATCTGCAAGCTGTTTGAATTGCCTGACCTTCAAACACAATAATTTGTAAAAAAGATAGCTGAGGTGTGACTTCTGCCACTCACAACCGAGATGAGTGAGCTCCATGGATGTGTGACAGGTTTGAAATCTGTCAATCATGACGATGGCAAGTAAGCCAAACGGATTGGGACGAATCATAACAATGGAAACTTGAGGGGTGGCTCACGAGCATCACTTGTGGGTGTGCGTGAGAAACGTTTTCAGCATACAGCTACGGTATGGTGTCTAGGAACACCCTCACTTACGCCAGGAAAAAATGCTGCAGTCTCAGTGATTATGATATGATATACTCTACAGAGAAGAGTCTCACATTCTACCCATTCCTACTCGCCATAAATTATGCTCACTTATGTGCATTTAATTTCACATTCCAACCAGGCAGGCAACAAAGAGTGCATTTGATGGATTGCACAATTACACTTCTTCTAAATGCAGGAAGTGCCTCTTTTATCTCCCCCCGTATCCATCAGGCATCCCACAGTGTCTTTTGGAAATCCTCTTTCATGAAATCTCCTTGATTTTAACTTATTTTTCTAAGTTGAAAATTCTGTGCTTTTCTTCACTTAATTACTGATCCTCTGATTTTGTTTTAAACACTGCTCAATTGCATCAGTGTTTTATCCCCATTAAAAGCAAAAGTGAGAGGATAAAACATCAGACAAAGAAAGAAGAGCACTAACCTGTATGATAATTAGTTAAGCTTTCTCTTTGGAAGATGCAAAACACCCCTAGATGAGAATTTAGCTTTAAGTGCTTGAGCTACATCAAAGCAACTGGAAAGTAGTGTTCGTGTAATAGTGGAGGCCAGTTGCATTGAAAATGTATGGATGATGGGTCAATATTAAAGTGTGAATATCAAGACTCATCATCATCATTAAAGACAATGTGGCAGCTTTTAATATTATGGATTAAGAATAAATACTTTATGGCAAGCCTCCAAAACCTGAATGGGATTTGCCTTTTATAAGACAGATCAATTTAACATAGTTAAAATTAATTAAAGTAATTCTTCAACATGAAGTACTGTACAGATAGGGCAACATTGCCCTCAAAGTTTTTGAAAACACTGCTCTGTCCGCCTTTTTTTATTAAAAAGAAAATCCTGTTTACTTTAGCACACTTGTAAAAGTGTTGGAGCCAGACAGATGACAATTGAGGGGGAATAAAGGATCCATCCCTGGCCCCAGAGAATAGAAAGTTTAAACACTTTAAAGCATGTTTATTGACAAATGAGCACTTACTCTGCCATGTCAGGTTAACAGTACATATGTCTCACACGGCATCTGAAAAGCCCCATGGACAGACTTTTAGTAGAGTAACATGTCACGCTGGAGCAATGTGTTGGAAAACATTTCAAGCTCTTTCCGAAGCCTGAGCTTCTGAAGTGCATACCTTCTCGCAGTAATATCATTTTCATTGGCTGACGATACTTCAAACTCCTGTTTACTGTATTTAGAAAGGCACCAGATAATTACTTTGTCTTCCCACATTGTCCGTCGCCCCCCCCCCCCCTATACTGTGTTGACATGCACTTCTATAAAGTGACTCATTGCGCCAATGCATATTTACAATTGTTGGAAAATAAGTGCACTCTAGTTTTGTTGTGAGGGTGTAAGCAGTCATTGGTTAAAATAGTTGTTGGAATAGTGCACGCTCATTAAAAGCAGCCAACTACATCTAAGCATAGAAGCTAATTACTTGAAAAAAACTGCTGAGCAGATGTCTGGTGCTGTTGCCACGGGGAGACAACCATTTTTCCAAGTGAACCAGGAAACAAGTCTATTTATACATATGTATTATAAGGAAGCCACACTGGATAAATTAGGTTCAGTGCCAATGAATTAAGTGCATTTCCATTAGTATTTACTGATGTGCATTTTGTAACACTTTAAAAAAGACACAGGTGATTTATAGAACTTGAGATGGAGCATGGGCGCCAAGCATGCATGTGTAATCATTTTACATACTGTCAGTGACCAAGTAGAGAAAAAACTCTAAGCAATTTTAGTGTACATATGTGCACATGCATGCAAAATAAAACAAAAGCACTGTCAATATTCATATGTACATTAGGATAAATATAAAAGCATGCAGAAAATATGGAGAGAACAAAACAAAGAACAAATTAAAGAAATACTTCAACATTCTGGGAAATACGCTTAGTCAATGTCTTGTGAGAAGATCGATACCACTCTTCTATTGGTCTGTTCAATATGAAGGTGGAACCAGCAGCTGCTTAGCTTAGCTTAGCATAAAGACTGGAAACCAAAGGTAGTTAAATCTGCTGTTATGTCTACCAAAGTGTAAAAACAACACATTGCGGGTGTCTCTATGCTAAGCTAAGCTAACAGGCTGCATGCTCCAGCTTAATATTTACTCTCAGTAAGAAAGTAAATAAGTACATTTCCCAAAATGCCCAGCTATTTCTTTAAAGACATAACTTATTTTATATAGATTGTAATTTAATAACTTGATTTTTTTTGTAGTTTAAAGTCAGCAGTACATCAGAATGCCATTAATTGTAAAAACGTTCTGAGAACAAACAAATAAAGAGGAAACCGCTTGCACTTGTTTTCTCAAGGCCATCGGATAGAAAATGTATGGACATATGCAATACACAATTGGGGTGATATCTCACATGATCTACGCCTGTGCATATAACTCACACTATATTCTATCTGCATGCAGCTGACATAAGTTAAAAGGAGAATTGCTAATTGTCTTATCAAGCACCAAGTAAACACTTGATGCTGAAGTGCCCCTTCCCAGGAAACCTCCTCTTTGTCTTTACCTTGCCCAAAACCTTTCCCGTATAATCCTACTTCAATCTCCTCAAGGTGGGATTTGTCTGGATCAATTTTATAATGCATTATTCATTTGAGAATTTAATCAAATATCTCCTCCACCAATCATCCCAACCCATACCTCTCCTAACCCTCCCTCGCTGCTCTACCCATCATATCAGTGATTGTTAATGTCACCTGCAATAGCAGATTATCAGCCAAATGAATTACTGGGTCACAGGTGAGTTACACGCTCGGCTGACTGTAATCTTTTTTTCTCTGGCGAAAGTAGCTTAGTGTAAGTTAGTTATTTTTTCTTTTTTTGAGAGCGAGGAAAAGAAAAAAAGTGCTTGAGAAAATCCCCTTTGTGCCTGGCTTCCCGTGGGTTTCTGCAGTGTAATGGTTTCCTTTGAGAGGCACTGGTGGAAAGTGCTGATGCTTGTGTGTGTGTGTGTGTGTGTGTGTGTGTGTGTGTGTGTGTGTGTGTGTGTGTGTGTGTGTGTGTGTGTGGGCAGCTATTTTCCATGGCTAACTGAGCCACTGATGAGCTTGCCAGCCAGGGTACAGTGTGTGAGTTTGTGTGTGTCTGCACATGTAAGCCTGTGGGCAAATAGCATTTGTAATCCTGTGTGTGTGTGCCAGGCTACTGTATAGTCATTCCGTATGCAATATAAACCACACAGTTGGTCATTTGAAATAGATGTAATACAGCATTTTATGACTTTCCCTATCTGTCCGAGCATCGCTGTGTGCAAACTTTAAAGTTCCCCTCCAGACACATTTTAAAGTATGTAAAAATACTCCTATAATTAATATTTTGTTTAAAATAAGTTTTCCACATCAAAAGTTAGAATCTGGCCTTGCACCTCGCCCACCACTGCTGCTTGTGCTAGTGATTGGCTTACGACTTAGTGACCTAACAAATCAAGCTTACCCGGGGGTACGTTTCTAGGTTCCCAGTCGGAAACTATACACGTCTACGGGAAATGTCATGGTCGGAAAGATATAACATTATTTGCTCTATGAAAGACATTGACAAAGGACATTTTACTTGGTTATTTTAGTTTTATTAGTTTTGCAAACAGACATTACAGTTTTACATTAGTTATCGTTTTTTTGTAATGCCTCGTTTTTATTTTTATTTCAGTTAACAACAATGTTTTTTCACACCTGGTTTTTGTTATTTCATTCGTTTTCGTTAACGATTCTAACCTTGGTGCACAGACATCTCCCCCTTTAGTAGAGGAATGTAAAACACATCTCCATTGGGAAAAACAAAATACAAGTCAGTATAGTCAGAGTCAGACATTTTAGGGGACATAAACATTAAAAAAAACATATTTTTGAGTGGATTGGGACTTTAAAGTATATCACCACTTGTACAGCAGCCTGCTCTAACTTTGTTGATAAAGATATGGCACATTGCTTTTCTCCTCCTCTCCTCACCCAAGGGGACAGAAAAGTAAATGAGTGTGGGGCAAAAGGGTTCTTGTCGCTGCTTTGGTGTTCCGTTCTGTTAGCGCAGATGGAATTATATGATAATCAGAAATCAGAGAGGCATTTTTTACCCTCCCCAGATAAAACAAATATATTTGTTTTGATCTTATCTCTTTTTTTTGTTTGAAGAATCTTATGTGCTATTCATGAGTGTACACAACAACAAAAAACACTTAATGTATTCATCTGCTATCATAGCCACCAAGGACAAATTCTACTTTCACATAAGCAGTATATTTAGTTCAAAAGGCTCTTTTGTTGATGTTGTTCCACATCAACTGGCAAATATGTCATTTAGGCAACTAATATGGCTGCGGCTTGCTGAGGAACAAAAATAGCTAGCGGCTGTTGCACTTATCCCTCCGTTTCCTGCATCGTGTTGTGTACCTTTGGAAATGACGCAGACACCCACGTCAGTCAGTCTCATCTGTTAGGTAGGCTTACATACCTTTCAGTAAGTGTTCCACCTCCTCGTTGGTCCATGCAAATAAATCTTTTTGCCATTGTTTTTCTTTCTCCAAAGTAATTTTTGTATTTTCAACTTATACATCCATGATTTACAACCGCAGAGTAATGTAGAAGATCTGCTTCCTGTTAACAAAGGCACGCGTATGCCCAGTGTATGCAAATGGTCATGTTATATGCGTTTTTTTACACGTGTTAATATGGTCGGAGATTATTTCGGATACAGGGCCTAAACGCTTGTGTGGACGGAGATTGTTTTTGTTTCAAAATGCCGTTTAATAATAAAAACATAGTAGTGTGCATGTAGCCTAAAGCCGCCTACACAGCCGCTGGCCGCCCCATTGTTTTCCAATGGGGAGCGCTTGGAATTGCCGCCAAGCACTACACTCAAAGTAAAAATTATTTAAGCTTTGAACTCGTTGCCGCTGACCTTTCAACGTCAGAGCCTATTTCATACAGTCTATTGGCAGAGTGTCTATGTGTATGTGTGTCTATGTGTATGTTCAGTGAGGAATGAAGTGCACCGTAGATTTTGCTGTACAGTGAAGTCATTTAGGAGCAGACTCTCTAGATATTACGGGGCATCAATCCCTGTCTGTCTGCCTGTCTAGGCTGTTAACCACCTCTGGGCTGCACCATTGATCTCCGTAATTGTCTCCCACTCTTCAAAGGGCTCAGAGTTGGTTTGATCCGAGCTGTTTACTTTCACAGCCCCTATAGCCCTGCTCTCCGAAGAAGAGAGCTATCAACCACTTCAGGCATGAGCTAGCATATTATAGTACTATTAGTGTGTGTGTGTGTGTGTGTGTGTGTGTGTGTGTGTGTGTGTGTGTGTGTGTGTGTGTGTGTGTGTGTGTGGGGAAAAGGAAGCGAGGTAGAGAGAGAAAGCATAGCCTGTAGCCTTACAGGCCTGGGGGTGAGCTAGCAGCTTTCTGCTGTTACATAAGGGCTGGGAATTGTAACCTGCCCATTCCCTGATATCTATCTATGGGTATGTAAGGAAACCCTTTGTTGTCTGCTGTGCACAAAAGTTTCACTCAGCGTGGCCGGGTTAGCTCAGTTGGTAGAGCAGGCGCACATATATAGAGATTTACTCGTCGACGCAGCGGCCGCAGGTTTGACTCTGACCTGCAGCCCTTTGCTGCATATCATTCCCCATCTGTCCTGTGGAATTAAGGCCTAAAATGGTTTCACTCAGTTATTGTTTTTCTGAGAAATGTTGCCCTGATGCCAAACACCAAAAGCTTCATACTAATGCCACAACCAGGATAATAGAGATTATGTGACAAACAGGATGTTGAGCTTTGCAACATGTTTTGTGGGCGATAAAATGATAAAGTGCATTCATTCTCTCTGTGTGCAACTTCTGTCTGTTGCTGCATTTGTGAGCTTCAACTTGAACCGCAGAGTTAGAGAAGAGGAAGCTGCTACCCACAGCCTCCACCGGGTCTAGCTGATAGCAGCTTGCAATAAGTAGCCGATAAAAAACCTGTCACATTGTAAGAGTATGATCATATGGATCGGTCTCCTCTGCTGACAGAGACAGAAAAGGATCTATTAAAATGCAACTCTATCAAAACAGCTTCAAGTTTGCTGTGCTGCAATTAAAATACAATATTGTATGTGAAGTCAATAGAGGGGATTTGAATGGGGCTGTACAGACTTTGGACCTGCTACCATGTCATGTTTACAGACTGTGAGTGAAGGAGCCTTGATTTTTATCACCTAGTCTGCAGTGGGGTTAGGTGTTAAAGTTTATGGACCAAAGCCGAGAGTGTGGGGGAAAGCATCGGAAGTGTGCTTCCAGTGTACCAAGGGCAGGCTGCGTTTGGCACAAGTTGAGTTTCTTTTTCTGCTACCTGCAGCTTTGTGTGTGAGATAGAGATAGATATGGACATGGGAATCTGACTTTCTATGTAATGTTACTCAAGCATTATTCTTGGTGCCCTATGCAGTACTTGGAGGTTTCTGTCAGAAAACCTTGGTTCCCTGATGGTTGGCCTGGCACCAAAAAGGACACAGCCAAAACGTGATTAAGATAGCGAGAGCAGGGATAGAGGGAGGGAGAAAACTAATAGTAGGAAGGGCTTTTTGTTTGGGGACAAGCATTGACAAGCTAAAGAATGTTTGTAAGAGCAGGTATGAACACATAGCCTGTATCACTGTTTTTTATCGCCTTTCTTTCCGTGACAGAGAATAACAGATACTTGGGAACATTAAACTGTTTTGTGAGAAAGACTGAAATTAACTTGTCCGCCACTCTGCAACGTTACATAGTTTTATAGATCTCTTTCTGCGTACAGTAACTGCAGTAGAAAGAATCCTTAAAGGAGTTTCCTCTGTCTCTCAGCAGGCAGCTTTCAGTGAGTATTTACTTTTCAGTCCAGCCTCCTTTGAGTGCTTATGAAGTCTGAGTAAGGTGCAAAAATATCTTCTTGGTTCCTATAGTTTTAGCACAGAAAGTGTGTCAGTTTAAGTGTTTTTGAAAAGCAGGATATATAACATAACAGAACATGTATTTTCAGCACACTAAACATATTCAACTACAAATGACAGCCACTGCATCTATACTTCTTTCTTTTACCTTATTCAGTACACAGTGTTTGGCTGATGTGTGATTTTGTTGAATTGGCTGTGCACAAGAATTGTGATCTGATTAAAAAGCAACATTCACAGTCCCAGAAAATCTCCTGTTCTGGCATACTGCAGATATACAGTGGTAAAAATAGCAGACTAAAGAGACTGGTGAATTCATTCAGTAGAAAATCTCCAGCCCCCCAAAATATGGGGACTTGATATTGAGTGCAACACTAACGACAATGGCAAAATAGGCTGGGATAATGATTGAGTTAGTTTGTCATTGGAGCCCATACTTCATCACACCGAGCTGTGTTCCTCAAACAGCTAACTAATTAAACTACCAAATGCATCAAGTATTGGCAAAACTGCACCATTGTAGCTCCAATTTTAACATCACTCTGATATTAAACTATTGATTCAGTTCTTTAGCATAATGCACAGTAATGTACCCCTTGTTGTTTTACTCACAGTCCACTTCATAATTTAGTTTTGATACAGATTTTTCTTAAACCCTCCGTGTGTTCTCATGGTAATTTAGACTGGTCTGACTCCAAAGTGAGATAAGAATTATCACTGAATTATGTGAGCACAGAAGTTAAGCCATGGGAAGTTATGCCAATTAAGTGATTTTACGCTCAATAATCTTTCTAGAGTTAAAAAAGATTAAAGTTTAGCTTTATTTTTTTATCAAAACCAGACCCAGAAGGCATTCATCTCTTCTGTTACAGTTTTATGTTTGCACGAGTCGTACGTTTTGTTTTAAAGTAGGTGCGTTTTGGTGCCTTTGATACATTTTAAAAGTTATTCATGAAGCAGACAGATAGTACAAACCATTAATAAGGCATGCAATGGCACAAAACACTAAAAGAACACATCAAAGTATTTTGTATGTAAGTACAAATCACTATTATTAACCTCAGATAAGACTGCCTCAAATTAGTTGAGCGCACACACACACACACACACACACACACACACACACACACACACACACACACACACACACACACCGCCTCAGGACCAGCAAGAGTAACATAACAAGAAGTACACAGCATTGGGAGCCTGCTATGCTTTTCCTATACAGGTCAGACTGGAACAATTCAAAATCCTGTATCAACTGTAGGAATGGGAATTGATAAGATTTTATTCGTAACAATGCCATTGTCAATTCTGCTTATTGATGTCATATTTCATCAATTCCATTATTGATTCCTGATCAATTTTATATGTGGTAAAAAAGTAGCCTTACACATGTTTTTTTAAACGCAACTCTTTTATTATTGCTGAGTCTAAATATAGTTGAGCTGTGTGGCGCTAATGTTATAGTTTATTTAGCCTAGGTAAACGGACATGCTGCTCCTTTGGAAAGCAGTTGCACTTGTGCGAATAATGTTGAATACACGGCATTCCTGGAATTTAAAGTGATGGTTCAGAGTAATTTCACCCTAGGGTCCTTTGCACCATGACCTCAAGCCAAACACCCCCCCAGAAGCTTTTTTCACCTGGGTCGAACATTGGACGAGTTAACGTTATCAGCTGAATAGCTTAGCGCAGGGGCTAACGGGTCCAGGTTTGTATCTCGTAAGTTACCACACTAATAATGCCCGAAATGATACCAAACTTCTACACTAGTACAAATAGGTTATGCATTCATAAAACGATGGATTGTAAAATTTGTAAGTACAGCAGAAGTTTATGTAAATAACACTTGCCAAGTAGAAGATAATTCTCATTCATGAAATATTTTCTCTTGTAAGTAGTAAAACATGAAATATTTCCATTAAAGCAGGCGAGCTTACTAAACCCGTAACGCAACACTGTTGTGTTATACCACCTGTGTAAAATCTTTGCAAGAGAAAATATCTGTGCCGTTTGGTTGTCCCTTTTATGTAAGCTGTTGGTAATGCATAGAAGAAATAGATGGCAAAGGGCAAAAGTGGGTGAGCTCAGGTCTGACTGCATCTCTCTGTCTGTCTGCAGACTTTTATTTATTTATGTTTTAACAGATCAAGAGCAGGGGAATGAGGTCAAGGTAGAGAACCATGAAACAAATAAGTCAGGGAAGAATGGGAGGACAATGGCGAGGGTAGACGGCTAAGAATGAGAACATCAGCTCACCCAGGGAAAACACAGCCGCCTGCTTTTATCTTTGCCTGTCTGGATTTGGGGGTGACTGGTTGTCTAAGATCCCTTGTTGCTGTGCAAAAAACCTAAGCTGCCAGTGGCATTTGTGATCGTTACATGGACTAACACATCCACTGCCTATATAAGGTACATGAATGATGTGTGCGGGCATGTGCAGTGACGATAGTGTTCAACCAGCTGTGAGTGCTGGTTTAGAAATGCTAAAAAGTAGGAATTAAGAAGTACTTAGGCTTTCCCTTTTACAGCTAGGAGCCTCAAACATTTTCCCTGCTCATGGTAGCTTGTGCTCCCCATGTGGAATGTAAGACCAATCCCTGCCAGTCTCAGTGTGCTTTTCAGGAACTCACAGTTTGAATGCTATTAAAATTTGTCAAACATTTTGAACTTCAAAGTAGGGCATTAAAAAATGCCCGTTTTCAGTGTGCTCGATTCATATTTTGTACAAGCTTTGATCTAGGATTTTCCATGTTGTTATTCATCATTCGTTTCTGTTCCTGTAAGATTCAAACAAAGATTTTTAGTTTGGGAATGCACGAACAAAAAGGGCACATAACATCAATAATCCCTGACAAAAATTGAGCAATAACCAACAAAAAAAAAAATTTACAAATGGATTTGGCAACAGCGGGGATGCACATAAATACTGTTGCATAGTCAGAGTAAGCAGTTTGCCAGACTGAAGAGCATTTTGGGTAATCTTTTGGAGTTCATGTGCTATCTGACTGGGGCTTCCACTTGGCACCCAGCAGGTCAGCAATCCTCATGGTAATGAAGAAAGCTTTAAATCCAGTGTTTCCACCCACACTCCCTAATTCCACTCCCCACCTCCCATATTAAATGAGGTTGAGGACTCATCACCATGACCTTCCGTGCTCAGTGTATTTGTACATTATAGTTTGTGATTGCTTATAAATGTTAGGTGTCTGGGTTGGTGTGCGCGTGCATGTCTGCTTAAGTGTCTGTGTGCGTGTCTTATTGTGTTTGCTTGTGTACCTGCTCTCAGTGATAAGGGGCCAGTGTTCGAGCGTGTCCTTTGTTCTGCCAGAATTACTCATCCCCCTGTGTCAGCATGGGTAAATTAAACCCTGCTTAATCCAAGCTTTGAGCCAAGATAGTTAAAACCTAAGCTCGGTGTCACCGTTGTTGCTGTGTGGGTTTGTTCGTTATTGTCTCGATTTCTCAAAAAGGATCTACTGATGTATTTATTTTTTGCGGCCTTTAGCAAAATGTGTAGAGAGTGTGTTGGCTTTTGTGTGATCCTCAAGTATGTCAGTATGTGTTTTGAAGTGTTTATCTGTGTTGTACACAAACACACACTCCTACACATTCACCTTGCACCGTGTGGTCGGAATTCATGTTAATTCATGTAGCCATAACAAGTGTTTCTTTTCCTGTTGGCCATCTGAGTCACCGGCTGCAACTGAGGTGTGACACACAACTCTGTTTCTGTCTTCCCCTCTCTCTCTATCTCTGTATCTACTCTTCTATTCTTCTATATGTCTCTCCCTTTTCTGTGTTGCTATCTTGGTTCTCTACCCATTAATTGTCTGTCTTCCTTCCTTTCTGCCTCTTCCTCTTCTGTGTTGTTCCACCCTCCTTCTCCCCCCTTCCACCTCAGCTGCTTGTATTTGTCGACTCCCCCTCTTGTGGCTCCCTCCTCCTCTCTCTCTCCCTCTCTCTCTCGCTCACTCTCTCTCTCTTGCTGGTCTCGCTTAGTGTCAAGCCAGCCAGAGCAGCAACAGCGGTAACGTCAGTAGCTCACTCTAGCCAATTCTCAGTCACAACGGAGGCTGCAGTGTGTGTTTTATGTGTTTGCGTGTTTATAATGTCTGTATCAGCCAGTGTGCCTGCTGCTCTTTAAAGAGCGAGTGTAACACATGGAGTTCCTCTAACTGAAGACTGGAGGAAGATATGTAGGAAGAACCGTCCTGGAGCTCATTAAGAGGAAGAAAGAAGACATAACATCTCTTTTCCTCTGTCTTGCTTTTTTATTTCAGTCTCTCTATCTTTCGGTCGACTTCTCTTCATTTCACTGCTAGGATTGTGTGCAACATAACTGTAAGTGGACTTCCGTGTGTCTGTGTGTGTGTGTGTGTGTGTGTGTGTGTGTGTGTGTGTGCGTGCGTGCGTGCGCGCGCGTACGTGCTTGTGTGTGTGTGAGTGTGTGATATCTGTCGATTTGAACTTACTGTGGTCATAATTTGTGCTCGAGTGCACACATTTGCATGCAAGTATAAATGACATGTCATGACATCTCTGATGACTTAATTAGGCCAATTTGTAAAACTCTATTTGTAGTGAAGGAGCAGTGTATTCATGTCGACACCGCTGACCTCTGTGATATAATTCTGTTCATATTCGTTAAATGTTTGCCAGATGTGTTTTATTCAGCCAGTGCCAAAACTCTTACCGCTGCCATTTATATAAAATGTCACATGTTGGCGTAGCATGTGAATGAATGTCCTCTCCTTCAGGTAGTGTGTGTGTGTGTGTGTGTGTGTGTGTGTGTGTGTGTGTGTGTGTGTGTGTGTGTGTGTCACCCTGTCACCCAGGGAGTGGAGAAAATCAATAGATCTCTGCCAAGTGACGGACAGACACACTGTGGCCTTCACATGGTCCACAGACAAGTGCTCGGGATTGCCTCTAGACGTACAATATGTCAGGTCTACAAGTGTCTTTTATTTCTTATCCCTTTGCGCCGGTGATTGCTCTGGCTGAAGGCATTATGTTTTTGGGTTGTCCGTCCGTTTTGCCCTATGTACGTTCATCCATCCCCTTCCTGTGATGCATTATCTCAGGACTCACTAGAGGGAATTTCTTCACATTCTGCACAAGCATCCACTTGGACTTAAAGGAACACGCCGACTTATTGGGAATTTAGCTTATTCACCGTAACCCCCAGAGTTAGACAAGTCGATACATACCCTTCTCATCTCCGTGCGTGCTGTAACGCTGTCTGACGGTTCCAGCCTTAGCTTAGCCCAGCACAGATCCTGCAGGTAACTGGTTCCAACTAGCCTACTGCTCCGAATTGTGACAAAAGTGACAAAATAACGCCAACATGTTCCTATTTACATGTTGTGATTTGTAGAGTCACAGTGTGTACAAAAAACAACGTAACATGAGACACAGCCATCTTCTAACAGTAAACAAACCGGGAACTATATTCTCAGACAGGCTTGCTGCGAGCATATCACTCCGCCCAAGTACTATATTCTTCCGCCTGAGAATATAGTTCCCTGTTTATTTACAGTTAGAAGATGGCTGTGTCTCATGTTACGTTGTTTTTTGTATACGCTGTGACTCTATAAATCACAACATGTAAATAGGAACATGTTGGCATTATTTTTTCACTTATTGGGAGCAGTAGGATTACTGGAACCATTCACCTGCATGTTCTGTGCTGGCCTGATGCCGCTGGAGCCGTCAGACAGCATTACAGCACGCACGGATATGAAAAGGGTATGTATTGACTTGTCTTACTCTGGGGGTTACGGTGAATAAGCTAAATTCCCAATAAGTCGGCGTGTTCCTTTAAGGATGAAAAGTCAACTTCAGTGTGACATCATAATGTTCTGCAAAAATGCTCGGTAACACTTTACTTGAAGGTATCTACATGACACTGTCATGACACTGAACCCTAACCCTAACCATAACATGTCATGACAAAAACCAAATGACACTTACTAAAAGAAGCGTCATGTCATTGTTTATAATTTTTATGACACGTTCATGACAGTGTCATGTCACTCTTATGTAGATACCTTTTAAGTAAAGTGTAACCAAATGCTCTTCAGGCCATTATTCGACGCCATAACAGAAGGGGAGACATTTGGTCAGATACTGAATTACTAATCTTTGGTGCCCACCTTGAAACTGTGGTGAAGATATAGATCTTCTGTGCTGCAGGGTTGAAGATGTGTGTAAAGCATACATGTTTCTCCAAGAAATACACTTAATACCTTTTATTAAAGTCCTTCAAAGTCTTTGCTACATACACTACTGGTCAAAAGTTTTAGAACACCCCAATTTTTCCAGGTTTTTATTGAAATTCATGCAGTTCAATGTCTTATTGTACTCTGAAAAAAAGAACAGAACAAATGAACAATTTAAGTTAAAAAAGAAATCATGGAATCAATTTATAAAACAAAATGTATTCAAAATTTTTGACTCATCAAAGTAGCCCCCTTTGGCAGATATAACAGCAGAACACACTCGTGGCATTCTTTCTACAATGGAAATCAAATATTCTTCAGAAATTTCTTCCCAACTCTGTTGCAGAAGTTCCCATAAATGTGTGGCACTTGTAGGTTGCTTTGCTTTCACTTTTCTGTCCAGTTCATCCCAAACCAGCTCAATGAGGTTTAAGTCTGGTGACTGTGCTGGCCACTCCATGTTTTTAAGCTTACCATCTTGTTCTTTTTTCCTAAGGTAGTTCTGGCATAGCTTGGACTTATGTTTTGGGTCATTATCTTGCTGTAGGATGAACCCCTGACCAACTAGGTGCATACCAGAGGGTACTGCATGGCTCTGCAAAATGCTGTGGTAGCCATTTTGGTTCAGGGTGCCTTTCACTCTGAACAAATCATCGACCGTGGATCCAGCAAAACGACCCCCACAGCTTCCTCCTCCATGTTTGACAGTTGATGTCACACACTGAGGAACCATCCTTTCGCCTACTTGACGGCGTACAAAAATCCTGCGTGATGAACCGAAGATTTCAAATTTTCAACAGTCCATAGCACCTTCTTCCAGTCTTCAATAGTCCATTGACTTGCTGCAACTCGACCTATCAAACCTGCAGCTCGAAGTCTTCTCTTTACAGTTGAAACTGAGACTTGTTTATTACGACCACTATTAAGCTGTGCTTGAAGCTGTTGTCCTGTGAGCCGCCTATCTCAGAAACTTGTCTTCTGATTCTGTTGTGGCTTTGGGTCTGCCAGACCTCTTCCTGTCAGAGTTTCCCCCAGTTTCTAAGTGCCTTTTGATGGTGAAGAATACTGTACTCACAGACATCTTGACTTTCTTCGCAATTTCTCTGTAGGAAAGACCAACATTCTTAAGTGTTATGATGGTCTGTCTCTCTTCCATTGTTAATTGCCTTTTTCCCGCCATTTTTATAGCAACATACTACTTTCTGCAGTACAATACTGTTCAAATAATGCTCACGAGGGTACGGTACCACAGTGTGTTCCAACAATACTTTTATACAAACAGAGGGGGTTGTAAGTAATTCAGACAAGTTGGAACACCTCTGGGAATTGGTAGCACCAACTTTCAAAGCTTGATCAACCTCCATTGCTGCAGAACAGCTTTACATTGTTTACTCATTTCTTGTTCCCTGAAAAAGGCCTTTTTGTAAAATTCTGAAATGTACATTATTTATTGTTTGGGGTAACCTTCCTTTTTTTTTTTTTTTTTAACCTCAGGCAGTTCACCACTTACCTTTGTGCCATTTCAAGCTATTCATTGGACTTGAACTGCTAAAGTTTCAATAAAAAAATAAAAAAATTGGGGTGTTCTAAAACTTTTGACCGGTAGTGTATGTTATGTAAGTCTGGACAGACATGGATGTAAACTGCAGCTTGACTTGTTGGCGGAGGCATACAACCACAAGGCGGTAATTCTAGTTTTGTCTGTGATTGATCTTCTATTTGTGTGCATGTGTTCTCAAGAGCACTTTTGTGTTTGGTTAGGTACGCGTATTTATCTCTGGGCTCGTGTTAAATGTCTCGCTGTCTCCTTTTTTTTTTGAAAACTAGTGAAGGAGATCATGGATCAAAAGTTTCTCTTGTAGCTTGCAACCGGCATGGCCAATAGAACCAGTCAAGGGAATGAGCAAGAGCAGGCGAAAAAGATGGATAGAAAAAAGAGAGAGCCAGAGCATGTAAGAAGGGAACCGAGCGAGACCATCATAATCAATCCTCCATGATCCTGGAAGAGCATCATTTGTCTTCTTTTTCACTCCACTCCTCCTCTTGCCCCCATCTTTTATCTCATTTTCTGTGGTACAGCCACTTTGATCTTGCGTAAGAGGACGGTCTCCAGAGCTTCATTACTTTTAAAGCCTTCATCGTGAGGGGCCATAAAAAGATGCTAAGGAATGGATTTCTAAGACCATTTACCAGACGTTCTGTACCGGCTTGCGAGTAATAGCTACATAGGGATCTAATGTTCCTCCACGCTGTGTAATGGCCTTCTGTGCCTTGTGCTCTGGGTTATCAGGGCAAACTAGGATTGGCTATGATACGTCATTGCTGGAGAATATGACGTTGTGCATATTAAGTGATGCCTACTGTGGACCCCAGCTATGGTTAATTCAGTAAGGACACTACGCTGCATAAACCTGAATGTGACGCTTGGGGCTGTGTGTATTTCTTGGTAAATTTGAGCTCTTTTTTTTAAAATGTTACTGTGTTTCAATGTTATCTTGTGTTTATTTTTTCATAGCATTGTTGACTGACCTTGTATTTTGAGCTCTTTCTGTGTGTCTGTGCACGCATGCGTAAGTCTGCGTTTGCCTACTTGTGAGTGAGCCGGGGCAGGAGAATGTGTTTGGGGCAGTGTTTTGCTTAAAGCATATGCTCAGTGAGGAAATGATTGAGAGGAAAGGTCAGTAGACAGGATGCCCTTTTTTTATCTGATACAGAAGACTGCAGAGAGACCCAAAAAATGGAGAGAAAGAGCAGTGCAGTTGTCGAAAAAGGCAGGAACCTAGATTAGAGGTGAAAGTGAAGCCAAACAATAGAGAAAAGAGCATGTTAGGATAACTAACTCAAAACAGCCGTGCATAATATATTCACCCAGAAATATCTGATCTCATAAATTTAAAAATCAGTGAGTCATGTCTGTAACTACTTTATAATAGGTAATATAACAGTTGTGAGCTGTGGGCTTTGCTGTGTTTTCTGGGTGCTAACGCTCATCAGTCATTCCCTTCTTTACCACAGTTGCCATATGACCCTACCTCTATAAAACTGTTATGTGTCCTTAGTGATGCTTTTTACAATATTTCACTGTAGAAATGCACCAATCCAGCTTTTTCTCCCCTGATACCTCAACTCAAAGTCTCTGATGATACTGATCTTTATCCAATACAAGTGCTCTCATTAGATCTCATTTAAATCATTTTTATGTAAGGTGACATGAGGTCAGGGACTGCTGTGACGCTGTAAAATAAGTTGGTGGCCTTCTGTGACTGAATAAATGTAACTCCTAGCAGAGTCACTCAATTATATAAGGATAGTGACAAAGACACTGTATTTAATGTGGATTTGTCTTGTCATGGCTAGAGCTGAAACAATAGGTCAGTTAATTGATAAGACAAGAGTGTATTGCCTTTACTTGATTGATAATCAAGTACAGGTCTCACTTTTTTGATAAGCAAATGTGCCAAACTTTATGTGGCTGTAGCTTGTCAAATAAGATGATTTGCAGTTTTCTATCTTTTGGTTTGGACTGATTGTCTGATAGAACAATCCATGTTGAGTTCTGAAAAGTTATAATGGGCATTTTTTTGGTATTTTTAGACATTTTAAAGATAAATCTTCTGATCGATGAAGTGGGAAAATGGTCTGCAGATTAATCAATAATAAAAAATTATTGTTACTTACAGGCCTTGTCATGACTATCGGGAAAGATACTGATCTGGCATATCGAATCGGTCCAACCCATTTTCACCGTCTGACTTGCGCTTTGTTTTGTGTGTGGAGAGTAAAAAATGTATAGTGTGTGTGGAAGCTTTCTGGTGTTGGCCTACCTGAATCTCATTTGCATTCATTTCAACAACAGACACAATCCTGTTTTTATCTTCAGAGGCAAAGTACAGCCTTTGACAGCTATGTAAAGCAACAGACGTAGGCAAGACACACATTTTAGTGTTTCGTATTGTCACTTCAGTGATCGCAGAACCATCACTGGCACTATTGTAAAAGCTTATAAATAAAAAATAAAAAACGTGGTAAAATTTGGTAGATGAAAGGTCTGTAAATGATACTTTTAACATCTCAGTAGCTCAGAGAAGAGTGTGAACATGCTGTGAATACTTTAATTAAAATCGTTTTTCCCCTGTATGATGAAATATGTGCAGTCACCTTTCTACCTGGTGTTAACTACCTACTCTGTGTTTTAGCTTTGTTCGGCGCAGCCTGTGTCCTTGGCACGGTCTTAGCCCTCCCCTCCTGCAGCACAAGCTAGCATGTTAGTGGTGTTACGTGTGTGTGTGTGTGTTCTACGAATGTAGATCATCTCTCTTCGTTATTGATGGGCTCGTCCCATACCTCTTTCTCCATGACCCAGTTCCCATGTGCTGACACCCCGTGTTCACATCATGCCTGCAGCAAACACATGTTGTCAGAGCAGTGAGAAAGGGGAGAAAGAGAGACAGGAGAGGAGATTGTGTGTCTCTGTGCTTTGTGTTGACAAGATCTCACATTTTTGCCTTCTAAGATCATGGGGCTCAAAGTAAATTCTAACACACTATGTCTGACACCTACCTGTTTGTAACACCTCTGTGATAACATTGAAAGAAGAAAACCGTTATTCAGTAGTTATTTCTTTTTTAATGTTTTATATTTTTTTTAACTCTTAACTTGCTGCTGAAATACTTTGCCCTGTTTTAACCAGCAATTTTCTTCTTCTCTGTCTGGTTTTACAGAGCAGCTTCCTGGGTTGTGCCACATTTTCTGTAGGCGATCTGCTGAGGGCTAAAGATGAACGACTGACCTTAAGTCTCAGGTAAGTGCATGTTTCTGTCATACTCTGTTCATCGCTCTCTGTGTTCCTCCAGGCTAGAAAAAAAAGTCAGCCTTCAGAGTCCAAAGATTATGCTTATTCACACAAGAACTGACAGACCAACTTAAACATCAAACTGAGATGAGTTGGGAAAAGAAACCTGCTCGCAGATGTTGCAACAGCAGCTTTAGGAATGTAGCTGCCAGGGTTGTTTTTATCAGAGATGTTGTGTTAGCAAGTGGGAATACAGTTGTCTCGTCTGCTTTTTGAGTTTTTTTGTGGTAAACGGGGTTGAAAGAAGTGTGGCTAAGTGAGGTGGTAAAATGAATGGAATGAAAAGAAATACATGTCTTGTTTGAAAGGTGGGCCAAAAACATTTTATTTTTCAAGGACATTTTAATATGCTTGGTATTCCCATGGAATCACAGACTAACCATAAAGTAATAAATCAAGAGGATAAAACAGATGGCTTGGATGTGCCCGCCGCTTTTAGTCATGATAATGTATGATAGTTCCTTGATAAAATCAAGTAGCCAATGGAGAAAGAAAATATAAAGGGAAAGTTGGAGGTTTTGTTTTTAGAAAGTTAGATATATAACTTAGAGCCCTGCCTTCCTTAAAGACAGAACTATAAGGGTATAATTAGTAATTTTGCCACACAGAAGATTGGCTTTAGGAGGTTGCATTGACACGTCACAAACAGCACATAAGCTGTCCTCCTGAACATGATTAATGGTGTGTCCTTCATAAGAAGTGCTTGACATGATTGCTAAGAATTATGTTTCAGGTCTATAAATAAATGGCCGCCAAGGCTTGACAAGCATGAAACGATATGTTGCTGGTAGGTTTAGTTATTTTACACCCCGCAGTTTTTGGTAAGAGGATAGACTGTCTTGACAATGCCAAGTGAAATTCATGCATTGGTTGAAAATGGGTTCTTGATAATTGTTTTAATACTTTGCACCACTTTAGAGAAAGAGGAAACAGCGCTGGCCTGTTGTGTGTAAACTGACAGTGCTCTTTCTGTGCATTTCATTGTAAATTGAGCTATTAGCATATGTTTAGTGAGGAATGTGAAATAATGTTTGGCCCCCACATCAAGAGATCATAAACTACACACCTACACAGAACACCGTGCCTTCATATACTTGACTCATATTAATTTATTAAAACTCATTTTTGATATAACCAATTAACACTTTTTAACAGTCTGTCTTCACTCATGCTGATGCTTAATCCGTAATATTGACCCCCTTATAGAGTTATTAACGTTTAAAGAGTGACACCCCCTTAAAATGGTGTTTTTGCTGACCTCAGTGGTTTAATATGGTGCAACGCATTACACATTACATTTACAATTACATGTCCACACCCATCATATACTGTATGACGGGTGTGGTCAGAGGTCATTGAGGGCAGTATAACACTGCTTTTATTTTGGTAACTCTTTAAGCTAATGCTACAGCTAAGTGCTTGCCATTACTACCGCTGCTGTTTAAGTCAGTTTTTAAATAAAATGAATATATAATAAAAGCACATTAAATTTCTTTGTAGTACAATGATCTGATGCTGTTTAACATCAAAAGACTATTTGTTAGATTGTTAGTTTTCAACCTGTACTGTACTAAATAATGACAGGTACCATATTTTAAATCTTTTTTTACACAAACAGACACACAGAGTTATTATGGCCTGAAGAGCTGCTGCTGGTGTAGTGTTGGAGCATGAATGTATTACATAGAACAGTCAGCAATGCATGCGTAACATATGTATGATATGCTTGTTGAGATATTGCTTGTTGGTTATTCAAGTGAGAAAACATTTAAAAGGTGAGCAGCTTTTTATGAGCATGTATGATTAATTCTGGGCTGTGGACCAGCCTATGATTCAAAGTTCAAATTAGTTCTGCTGTCCAATCAGTCGGATACCGCAGCACTGACATGGAGAGGAATGCAATTAATTTGGCCTGTTAAGGAACAGATACTTACTGTAATTTTAATACAATGTTCTAATCCCCACCCAGTTAGTTGTTGCAGAAAGTCTGTTAATTTGAGTTTACATCGCTCAGCAGAGGGAAGGAGGGACTGCTTTTATCTCCACGAGCCAAGGATTGATTACTTCAGTGAATCTCAAAACCAATACGACTTTGACCAATTTCTTTTCATAAGCTCTAGAGTTAAATTGGTGCTGAGCATATGTAGAGAGGAAATTGGTATTTGACCAGCGCCAGTGTATGTGACCTTTGCTTTACTTTGGCCCTTTAGTAAAGTTCACTCTGCTACAGGGCTGTCTACCTCAAAGCTCATTCCTTATTCCAATGAATTCTTTCTGCATTTCAGCTCCTCTCTCAGGTCTCACGCTCTCTTTCATGTGCGGCTGGTTTATTGTTTTATTGTTATTGTTTCCTGTGAGGCACGACCGGTTTGATTTGGGTCACTTTTTTTTTAAGGTTCCTGACAGTCATGTTGAATGAGTGGGAGTGGTGGATACATGGACTCAGCTCTTGTAAAGATCTGTCTCTTTTGTAGAACCCATAAGCCATTGAAGCAATGATGAAAAAGTGTTACCTTCCTGCAGCTCTCCAGTAACTCACCCAAAAAGAACACCAAGGTTCTCACTCACCGGCATACAAACAGAAGCAGCGCACACACACATGCGGATAAACAACACAGACTTGCTAGAGCAAGAAAGGCTTGCTGGAGAATTGAGTTGTTTCTTTGAACTCTGGACCTTTTTTTAAATCAAAGAACAGAAAATGATTGAAAGGGAATTATTGATGATTTGTGTGGTCAGCACTCAAAGTCAGCTCAAGTTTGCCTGATGATAAAGTAATCCATGTGCAAAATCACAAAAACTACATGTTGAATATCTTATTTAAAGGCTGAAGTAGGAGATGGGAATACATTTAAAAAAAATTGAAAGCTGGAAGCTGTGTGCTGATTGAGATTAAAAGTCTGAACAGAAGATAAACACTGAAGACATCAAAGGAAATCATTTATCAGGAAGGTTACTGTCATCTCAGGTCAGGTTTTAGATAGCTCAGTTAAATTTCAGTTTATTCACAAAACAGTTAAAATACAAGTACAATCATGAAACACAATGGAGATACAGTATGTGTAATTGGACACCCTGATTAGCTTTCTGAAGCTTGAGAATATGGGCCCGGATCCTAGGCTAATAGTATTTAAAATATGTTTACGGACACGTTGTCTAGAAAGTGGATGTGCGATACAGCTGCAGTGATATTGAGAATATGTATCTGTATGCAGGTGTGCGCCTATGCCTGCGTGGTTCGATGTGTGTGTTTTTGCATTTTGAAGATACTTGCATCAGAACAGCATGTCCTCAGTGTTTTCCTACCTCGGTTTATGCCTCTAAGAACTCAGATAAAATCACCTCACAGCAGCATGCTTGTTGTAACTTGGTTGTAACATTAATGTGGCATCATATGCAGTTTAATAATGTGTTTATTTCTGTGTATGCTTGTGCATTTTCTGTGTATATACATACATACATACATACATACATACATACATACATACATAACAATTATTAGCAGTAGTAACTGTTTTGGCAATGTAAGGACTGCAGAACAAGCTTTAAACACTATATTGACATGTGATCACTATATACAGTTGGGCGAACAGTGTTAGCAAACAGTTGCCTATTTAAACACCCAGACGGTACAGAGCAACATTAACATGAATTTGGAGATGTGTTTCTGTCCACCTGCTGAATGTTTACTCTCCTTCTTGCTCTGTTTTGGGCTCCACTAGCACCTGACTTTATTTTCTATCTTTTCTAATAGAACATTTTTTGAACAGATAATGGATCACTATAAAATAGAACTATAAATGAACTCCCGGTGTGGGAAATTCACACACATCAAAAGTGCAATATTAGAACCATTTCCTTCTTTTCACATCCAATATCCAACTAAAAAAATGTGATTTTGGTTTTTGGTGTTGTCCGTCCAGGCCCTACTTTTTCCTTGCAGGTGTTGCATATTGCAAACTTGTTATCTTCTGCACACACGCTGAAGAATTTCCAAACAGCTGACATGTTGCAAGTTAATTCCAGAGGTTCCCTACATGTGTGAGAATACCGCGGACACACGCGCTTCACACCGCGAGCTGGTACGCTGTGGCGTCCGCGTGCGTCCTTGAGAACTGTAACTCGTATAACTTATGTTGTCAGTTAATTGTAGCATTGACCGGCATGAAATCAGCATATGTCAGACTGACCTGCCGGTCGCCAGTCATGGCCAAGCATGTAAAAAACGGCCAATTCCTGTCACCGGGCCGGTCTATCGGTGCATCTCTAAATAAAATGGATAGTCTTTATATTTGTAATCACGGTTAATCCTCCTTCACACCAAATATGCCATCACATGCCGCAGCATGCTGCCCTTGCCAGGTACCTGCATAGAGCATGTAGTAAATCTCTCGCTCTGGTTGTGTGTTATATGGAGTTGGACCCCTTGCCTTATTCCCGTGTGGCCATTACTCACACAGAATGACGGAGCGCCTGTACCTGAGAAATGCTCCCATATCTTTGCTGAGTGATGTATCACAGCCATACTAAGTCAGAAGTGTTTATTTACAATGCAATAACTAATTACGATCATAATTGTCCTTAATTGTCTGCTGGTCGTAAACATAGATGCATACAGTAGATAATCTGTAGTTTTTACTGTAGCGTCATGCTGAGTAATTGTCTTTGGGTTTGTATTTTAAGAATTTAGCCATTTAATAAGTGATTTAGATGGTTTGCTGTTTATCTTTGGTTCATTCATGAATTGTCATTTGTTCTTGATTGTGTGGCATTTTTATTTCAAACTGAAGCGAGAATACTATTTGCATACATTTGCAAGTTTTTATCCTGCCTCTCTGCAAACTCTTTAGACATATTATTTACGGAATAACTCAAGAAGTAATCTACCTGCTTCTACCTCCGGTATAGAGTTTGGCTTGCTTTGCAGGCACGCACATTTCTAAATCTAGCATGGTTTAAATGGGGACCCGAGATGAGCAACACAACCACTGTGCTACAGGAGCTGGAAGGATGTCAGTGCTGCAGAGGTCTCTCAATAATGCATGTTATGTATACACATATGAGGAAAGATTATTATCTCCAAAAAAGGAGGTGGGCCTCCTTCACCCCACCAAAAAAAAATAGTTGTTTAAATAGGAAAATGGGTATAAGAATGTGTTCGCCAAATAAATGACACACTCCAGTATTGCTATTTTAGCCCTGCTGAAAGCTTTGCGTTCAGTCGCTTGTCCTCTCAGACCCTGTCTTCCTTTTGCTCCTCTTGTTATCTCTAAAACTTTATACACTCAGTAGGAGAGGTACTCTATGACCCAGTTCTACAGCAGAGTTTGATATTTGATTTTGATATGAATTTGTATGCTTGTTTTAGTGTGCAAGCATGCACGTGTGTGCATCCATCAGAGGTTTACCATGGCAAGAATATATTATCTCAGACCCGTGCCTTTGCTGCCTGGCTTCATGGCTTATTCATCCACTCCCATTGGATAGAGCCTCTCTTTGCTGTCCCGCCAGTAACAGTTTAGCCCGCTATCATTATAATACCATTTTACCGCCCCAGAGCCCTAACTATTACCCTGTCCCAATTCTCACACTTACCCGGAGAAAGCCAATCTCCCTTACATTGTATCCCCTTTGACAGATTTTTATCTGAGCATGACCTAAAAGAATAACGATCCAACTATCTGATACAATTATACTGACGAAAAATGTTATGTTTGTGTGGGTGTGTGTATGGGTGTGTGTATGGGTTTGTCCATACTTGTCTTCGTCGTGTTGTGGAGACATTCATGTTTTTACACAGTGACATTTCGGCGACTTTCCTCCCATTTGGGATAAAGAGCTAGTCCCCACATGGTAAGACTTGGTTTTTGGTTGAGGTTAGGGTAACGGCTGGGGTTCAAAATGTAGTGTTTATGGTTACAGTCCTCTTAAGTCAGAAAAATAGCGTTTTGTATGCATTTGGTTGGGGAGTTCTTTGGGGGATTTCTAAATAAATGATCTCCATATTGTAAACGGCATGACACAAAAATGCCAGGCAATAATTAAATAACAACTTTTATGTGTATATGTCTGTGTGTGTGCCAAAGCAGTCTTGCTAATTACACTGCTCTGTGGAGGGATTCCTCTTCCCTCCCTTGTGACAGTCGCACACACTGAAACATATGTCGCCATTTCTCACTATGTAGTTATTAGCTGCTCAATTTAAAGCAGAGGAATATTTAGTCTGGAAAAAAATGAAATGGAGGATGATTATTAAACATATAAATGTCTTTCTTCATGGCCTCTTTGTTTTAACCATGTAGTGGTGAATAGAGGAATATGTACTGAAGCACTAGGGGGAGACTGAAGGACACTTAAGGCCATGGCATTTTAGTGTATGGCTGGTGGGAAATATTTTATCTGTAGTTTGCACATTGAGGTGTGTGTGTGTGTGTGTGTGTGTGTGTGTGTGTGTGTGTGTGTGTGTTAAAATTGATGTGGGTAAAATGGGTTTAATAATACATTTTATTTAAAGTGCCTTTCACGACACCCAAGGTCACTTCACAAACAAAAAAGGTAGTTAAAATTATAGTCATCTCATAAAAATACAAATAAGTCAGTCAGTCTTTAAGCCATCTTGAAGAGATATGTGAGATAAATGATATGTTTTCTGTTTTTAAAGTCAATAATAGTGTTATGATAATAAGTGATGAGAGTGGTTTACACTCTCATCACCTTACATGCACACTAGCGCACACACAGAATAACCATGCATGCACATTACATACATAGACACAGTGCTTTGCATGTATTATATATATATATATATATATATATGGTAATACTAACACACACATGCCACATATGCATATAAAAGAGGGAGAAAAGGCACTCAGGTGGGATGAAATAAATGCACATGGCCTGCTCATTTTTCCTCCTTCAATACTAAAAATGCTTTTTTTCCGCATAGTTCTTCCGCATAATCTGTGAGATCCCCCAGGCATCACGCTCATGGGCAGAATATGAAAAGAAATTTTCCATTGACAAGCTGACTTAATTACCTGCCATTACTAATCACAATTCGAATAAAACCCAAGCATAGTATAGACTTGTGAACCTAACATCCATATTAAACAAGATAATATATGTTATTCTGGGTCAATCATTCATCAGGTTCTTCCTATAGCAACATACCACATATAGGTCAAAGGGATGGGAAAATGAGATGTGTTAGAAGCCAAAGATGGGGGAGAGACATTTAATAAATCTGGCCCGACGTGGTGCTGAGGCATGCTAGGCGCACAGCTCATGCCAAGTCCTTGTCTAAGTGATGAGAGGGTGATAATGAGGACAAAATGGACGGAGGAAGAGGGGAAGGAGAGTATGTGTATATGTCTCACAGGTTTCTGTTTTTTTTATTATTTAGGCCATCCTCTATTTTTTTCTCTGAGATTACATTGTTGTGTGCCATCATTCAAGCACCCTGCTGGGACAATGTAACCGAGAGCAATGCAATCTTTCCTTTTGCTCCATCTCCAATATGTGCACCAGAGAAGCTGAGGGTCATGCATAATATCCTGTCTGCGTTGCTATTTAATATCATCCTCAATAATGCAATTCGGTGTCCATTTGTAGGCATATACTGGCTTAAAATATTAAAATGTTTGTATTTCTTGCAGGTTGTATTGCAACAATGTGCTGCTTCTTTATTTATATCTAAACCTAATTAATTAGGAGGTATATTGTATACTGTTCACACGTTTTATATTTAAACACATATTTAGCACAACCTTCATTCCTCATTTTTTATATTAAATTTGTGTGAAATTGTTTGAACGTTGAAATAGACTTGTGTAGCTGCTAAGAGAAGGTTAATTGTCATTGTCTTGCTGTATTTCTTTTGGTGCCTGATTACACTAACCTTGGAAAATATCTAGAGTCACAAGCTCATTGTTGTTTCAACAAACCATAACACCTTACTTCTGTTGGACTTGTGTTTGTCCATTCATGCATGCTGCATATCCACTGTGACATGTATCTTACATTAGCATGAGTAAGAAGCTCATGTTGACTCATAATGTTGACACTGTTTGGAGTAAAGTGAGTTAGGCTGCACTGCAGGGATATGATGCTCGGGTGCATTTCTATTATTTTCTTCCCCTGCATTTACATAAATGGTCACTCAGGTTCTGGTCACTTAGTGTGTGTGAGCAAAAGGAGTTAGGATGTGTGCATACATTTGTTGTTTCAGACATTGGCATTTGTGGAAATACACACACACACCCACACCCCACAGGGGCTTTTAGATGTATAGTCCAAATCCTTAAATAGCCTTCATGTTTTTGTAGTGAAGGCTGACTGTTTCTTTGCAAAGTCCAAACAAAGACATTCATTCTTCATTTTAGGTCAAGGTCAAATATTGATCTTGTTGCCTTAGCGCATTAATAGTATACTGCACCATGAAAGTGTCTTATTTATGTACCAAGGCTATTTTTTTACTTTAGAGAAAGAGGGAGAAATGGAGAGGGACTCAACCGTAATGAAAAAAACATATCCTGTCTAGAGTTTTGACTTCTTTGCACTTCTCTTTTTGTGTCCAGTAGAGGGGGAAGCACATAGGTTCTATTATTATTATTATTATTAAAGTGTACATACACTCCACTATAAAATTCACATTCCTAAACTGTTCTATGTTAGTCTGGAGTTATATTATTCTGGAAGATGCATAACTTTGCAGAATCCCCTACATTGTTTGCTTTTAACACGGAGAGGGAGCAGAATGTTACCTACTTGCCATGTCTATACCAATGACCTGTATCAAAACAGCTCTTAAATCACTTTCATTCACTGAGACAGGCAAGAGAGCTAAATGCTGCCTGCCATATCCAGATTTTGAAAGGCTAGTTTTTTTTTATAGCAGAGTTGTGGCTGACCTTTTTTTTTTAATGTGTTTTTTAAAAGTGACTTTGACTCCCTTAGGGAGACTTAGCCCATCCTAATTATGTTGGTGATAAATGTTCAGGAGCTCCAACATGTTGGCATTCAGCTCATAACATAGCTTCTGTAGTTGAGGTTGAAGTACATGCAGGCACAAAGTACAGCTTAGATTTATGAACATATGGCAGAGCAATGTGTGCAATGTCCTAAAATTGCCACTGTAGAAAGGATAATCTATTTCGATAAATGTAATAACATGGCCTTTAGTCCAGCACCAACCCCCTTCCCACTAGTGACGAGGGTCTAACTGTAATCTAGACCTGCTGGTCAGTGCTCAGTATCAGCTGTATTCTGTACAGCAGACTCTTGAACGGTCAATGTTATTACGCTGTTTCTATATGTATCTTTATGTTCTTAGATATATTTGTCAATTGAACCTGCCCTGTCATAGACAAATTTCTGTCACTCATGACAGACAATAAAGGTTTTCTTACCTTATTATATATTATTCATATTGTTGTTGAGTGATTGTAGCATTTTCTGAGGAAGTGTATTTCCAACTTATAGGGCTCTGTACTAATATGATCTAGTTGTGAGCTTTCGCACACAATTTTTTCATGCAATTTCATTCAATCACCTGCACACAAACAGACTGTAGTCTAATGAGCAGCTGATTATTCGTTTTGAAGTAGCAGGTATCAACCTGTCCTTTCCTTGGTGCATCTCTTGAAGACTTCCCTGTTGTTACTTTTGAAGACAGTAGAGCTTTTTCTTGAAGATTCTGTGTTGTGAACAGTTTTCTACAGTCCTGCAGTCTCTTTCTCTCTTTCTAAACATGGAAATTATGTCTGTGGAAGGATCTCCTTAGAGCAATTATATGCAAATGAATAAGTCAGTAAAGTATGGAACAGACCTAAAATACAATTGAAAGCTAGAACAATTACACATATAGACTAATTTTGACCAACAAACAGATTTATATTCTTGATGGTCTGATAGCAGCATATATCCAATAACTTTGTTAAGACAGTGGAAGTGGTAGACTGCATTTAGTGTTGTCGCTAAGCAACTCCACAAATCCTTCGAGAACGTGAATTAACACTAATGTACCTGTACCAAAAATAGAAATTGACATGTATTGATAACAATTACATTCAGTTATGCTGCAGTTTGCCCAAGAAAGGCAAAAGACTGAGAAAAGAATGTAATTAAATGGTCATGAGCAAACAAGGACTGTAAACTCTGCAGAGAGATTGTGTTTTATCTCCTAGCCCTCTTTTGCTTCCCCTAAGTGTTTTTTGTTGTTTGTCAGGCCACCATTATAAATAAGAACTTGTTCTTACTGACTTGCCTATAAAGATGAAAAAAACATAATATAATAGTCTCACTCATGGCATGCTTCATAATTTTCTGTGTGCTTGCTGCTAAAAGAGGGACAAAAGAGAAATATTAAGAATTAAAGTTCATTGTTGAACTGGGAAATAATAGTTCCTTTAATCCCAACTCGAGGTTCACCCACAAACCTTTACCGACGTTTTTGATGGTATCACACAGTCTTTAGCAGATGGAGTTTGCTCATTTTTTTTGTTTTGCATTATGATTTCATCACTGGTGTGTCTTTTTTTGTCGCTGTTGGATTAAAGTTAGAGCATGAAAGCTCATTGTTGACCTTGGAAATAACTTCTTTTTTTTTTTTTTTTAAAATTATTAAGAATAATGATAAAAATCCTGATTGGCTGCTCTGAGATTTTACAAGGCTTCTACCAAAGTTGTGGAGCCATGATTTCAATGCCACAATCATCATCAGCCTTTATACAGCTAAGAGTGCTGCTCTAGGATGTGAGGCACCACACTGCGATCACAACGACTAGCAAAAATAGCTCTCCCTTTCCATCTGCTTTGCTGTAGCTCTCTCTCTCTCACACACACACACACACACACACACACACACACACTCCTTCCTCTCTAACACACAGGTACATTGTGTTGTTTGCATGCATCCCTTTCAGTCCCTCGATGAAAGCTGTATGGGAAAACAGACAAAGGCTTGTTAGTATTTCTTCCCCTGAGGCATTAGTTCTGTTAGGTCTCCCAGGACCCTGACACACTCCTGATGCAGCTTTCCAGGTAACAGTCACATAACCATCACATGCCACACCTGTGTTTCTCATATTTACGCTTCATATAAAGCTGTCACCACCAGCCGGAGGTGCTTAGAGGTGCTGGTATATGGATTTGGTTGCCTTTGGACAGAGCCAGACTAGCTGTTTCCCATGTTTCCAGTCTTTATGCTAAACACCATAAAGCAGTAAAACCGCTTTGCGCTGGCTGTTTGTTGATTGTTTTCCTATGGGGAGAGCGGTGGAAGCCCTACCCTTAGCGTGGTGCACAGCTCGAAAATTGCCGCTGAGTGCTGCGCTCAAAGTTGCCGCCGACATTTCAAGGCTCAACCATGAAAGGAGGTAGCCAGAAGCACTGATGATGTATACCTGCACTTTGCTGAAGTGCCTGCACTATCCTCTGTGCGCTACCTTGCAAGTCTGGCTATCACCAGACCAAGTTCAATCTTTAAGATTGAAAATTAGTCTGGGGAGTCTGCTCTGTATTTTCTCTGCACAAGAGGCATGATCAACGGGCATAGTTCAAATGACTGTACGCAATTGGATAGTCCTTCAACCAATCAGACCAACGTGACGTAGCATCGACAGCGGCATCAACAGGTTGCTGCCATAGACAGTATATAAACTGGACCAACAGATCCCGTTGCTCTGGACGGAGACCAGTGAAGGATATTAGAAGCACTTTTCCGGTGAGCGCTGAGCGTTACTGTGCAGCCTCCAACTGAGAGAGACGACGTAAATGTGACGTGAGCAACCAGTCTGAAAGTTGTAAGTCTTCTGGTAGCTGTGCCAAGAGAAATCTCAATCATTCCCAATCTTACAGAGACGGAGAGCATAGGTATATGTAAGGAGATAACATGGGCACAGGCTAATTATTGCTAACTAACATGCTAGTTAACATTAGTAATTAAACCTAAACAGCTAATGTAAGTCAAAACTGCCTGCGAGCTTCTCCTGTACAGTATGGTAATTCCTCTACTATGTGACAGTAAGTCGCTTGGTTATGACACAATCGTTAGCCTATTTTTACAAAAAGTGTCTGCTGCGGAGCCATAACGTGAGGTACAAGGTAATGGAGCCTTTTATACATTGTCGTGTTTCTTTAGAAATAAACAATGGACAAATAGTCTTTAAACGCTTCAGATGTAAAGTTATTCGCTGTCAAAGTGACGTCAAAATGAATGGCAGTCAATGGAATGCTAACGGGAGGTGATCGTTTGTAGCATCAAAATGCCGCCATAGGAGGTTCGAGTTCTGAAGCGAAGCTTACCCCCTTGGTTGCTGCCATGGAGTGCTGCGCTTCGGTGGCCGCTATTTTGAATGTTAACAAGAAGCTGCTTGGTCGCTTCTCTATCGTCATGGTGTTAAATCTGCCAATAGCGCGCGAGGTTGATAAGCCAGTTTGTGATTGGTTCCCGCAAATTTGTAAAGGAAGCTGGATAGATAAATGTACACGTTTCCAGCCTGAGCTGCAGGGCGAAATCAAATCGCCAGCAGATCGGGCTGGGTTTACCCAGTCTACTACCTTGCAATTTTACCGCAGTTTTACCGCCTGCATTAAGTGCATGCTTGTTGGAATCTATGGCGGTCTAGATACTATGGGTTGGCTTTTTATTGAAGAGCAATTGCAGAACAAAACTATCAGTTTGACAGAGATGAAAGGAGACTGTTTTGTTGGCTCTTTTACAGTTTGTTAAAAAAATATTTACGAAGCCTTAGTGATTCTCTATGGGGGGGCATCTACTCCCTCTCTCTCTGTTACTGAGTGATGACACTTGAAACAGACTGATATTCTTCTCAGTAAATTTCAGTAATCTGATGCATGTGTGAGAACGATTTTAGTAGTTTTCCGTGTTTTGCAATGTGGCTAGCTTAGTTAGACCCCTGCCACTTAAGTGCTGACAATGTATTCATTGAGTGTGTGGTAATTAAAGTGATCGAGGGCATACAGTACACTCTGTGTCACTGCACCACCTGCCCTCTTCCACTCAAACATCACCTCCACCCACACTCATTCAATTGTCATTCATCTGCACTTAGCTATTCAATGACTTCACACTGAATGAATGCCAGCCATCTTCATCGTCAGAACAGGACATGCACCTTTTTGATCATTCTCATTTTAACTGACACTCTACTATACACGTACACAAAAAAGCTTGATATTGAATTGTGCTACAGTAACAATGCAACAAGAACTGTTATATGTAGAGCAGAGGTGTGTGTGTGTGTGTGTGTGTGTGTGTGTGTGTGTGTGTCCGTCCGTCAGTGAATATTTTGACAAGTGCAGTAGCTCCTGACTTATTAGTCCCTATAATATTACACTAATGGGTGACATGAATAAATATATAATAAACTCGCTGTTGAGGAGTTGCAACAGAACGTAAAGTATGTTACTATGTAATACATTAAAACTAAATGTGGATAAAATCACAATCAAAGGAATATTTTAAAAACATTACAGTAAAGTCAGAAGTTACATACAAAAAATCTGAGTATCTCTGCCAAGTACTGGAATATGGATTTCAGTAGTGAACATTTAGGGCCCTATTTTAACGATCTGAAATGCAAGTATGAAACGCAAAACGCAAGTAGCTTTGTGGGCAGATCTCGATTATAACGGCGGGATAAATGAGTCTTGCGGCCAACGCAAATCTAAAATGGGTTGGTCTGAAGTAGCTAGGTGTGGTTTGGGCATAACGTGAAAATAACCAATCAGAGTCAACTCCATCTCCGTCCACCCGCTCCATCAGGAGCACATCGCACATTGCCACTCCCGGACCCTCAAGTGTCCAATCCCACCGTAGTTCAATATCACGTCTCCTTAAGTCCTCTAATATTTCCTCATTTATGTCATCAACACATCCATGATTCATGGAAATGTTGTGTAAACACAACAAGCCACAAAGAATGATGCGACTTTTTAAGGACTGTACTGTAAAGTGCCTCCTGATCTATCCAAACACCTGAAGCGCATTTTCAGTAATATTTTTCCTTGTAATTATGTATGGTTTGCAAAAATGGGAACTGCTGCGTCCGTGTAGATGAGGGAAGCAAGGTGTATGTGCGTTGTGCGCACGCTACATTATGGCCAAGCATGCACCCCTAAAATAGCATCTGAATAACGCGCCGCTGACTTTAGACCAGGTTTTTCCTGGTCAGTGGCGCAATTGTTTTCTGAAACCGCAAAATAGTGTCAGGGAACGTTTGCACCTGAACACGCCTCCTCTTTTCGCTGAACCTCCCCCGGGAGCACAAATACATTCCCTAATTTACCGACATGCGTCTGTGGAGGGAAAAGTCCGCTGTGCGTTGGGTGCAAAATAGGAATGATACGTTGATGTACAAAGGCAATTGCGCTGGGTGCAAGATGGGGCCCTTAATGTTACGGATAAAGTTTTGTTAAACTCAAATGAGATTCATGATATCAGTTGCTAATATGGCTGCTAGATCATATATTGGACAATATTTAGAATGAGCCCCACCTTTGCAGTCTCATTAGCGTCGGCATTGCTCATACGGCCACTGGCATCTCAGCCAGCTCACGCTGCCGTGATCAGTGGTAACATGTGTAGCCATGCTCCTCAGCATGAAATCTCTCTATAGGTCTGTACTAAACACAGCAGGCGGTGGAGATGAGAACAATTTCTTGACCCATTCTTTCCTTAACCACATCCCTGCACTGCTGTGTTGAATTCAATTGAGACCATCTATTTTAGTTCTCTTTTTTTCCCATGGCCGCTAGCAATAATGGGCTAGACTAAAGAGGATAGTTTAAGATTTTAAGATTTGACATGCAGTAGCTTCCCCTCACTGCTGCAATGCAATGGAAACATTTAATGTTTCTTCATGTGTACAGTACAGTATTCATTTACATGAAATAATTGTGAATCTCTCTGCCATAGTAGCCTGTGTATTAATGTAGCACAAGGCGTTTTCTCATTGAGTTTTCGGTTTTCTTTCCTACATCAACGGCTTTCTCTTCATCTCCCCCATCTGAGCTCCAGCCTGGATTTACAAGGTTGGTTAAAGTAATAGCATCCTTCCTGGATAGTTTTTTTCCACCTTGCTTCTTCTGTGAAAACAGCTTAACCCAAACGGTTTCTGACACTGGTTAAGCACTAACATAAAAGTAAATGTAGTGTGAAGACACTTCTCGTCATGCAAGAATAGTAAAAGTGTGTGTGATGTGACTGGAACAAATAGGATGCATTACAACTCACAAATCTTGCGCAAGTATGCATCTTTCCCTGACGCAGCTCCCATTCTGCTTATTACAGATGTATTGCAGCAGACAAACTGATTTTTTACATTGCATAAATTTGCATTGAGAACTGATTTTTACGAAACTTTAATACAAGATACACAGCTTGTTTTGCATAAATTTTAGATTCAGACTGAATATATATTTTTTGTGGAAGTCTCTTTCATCAAGAGGAAACCAGAGCAGTTTTTTCTTTGGGAATATACTTCAAGTAGTCCAGACAAGCCAGAGAGCGTGTGCTCAGTATAGGGTTCCCTGGTGATTCTGGCCAGCTCTGTGAACAATGCCTCCAGTGTAGTCATCAGTGTTGGGCAAGTTACTTTCAAAATGTAATACATTATAGATTACTAGTTACTGTCATTTGAGAGTAATTAGTTATATTACAATATTAATGTCTCTGAATTGTAATGCGTTACACTACTTTTGCATTACTTTTGGGTTATTTTCACCAAAATAATAGCGGAAGTTTGACTTGGCAGGTAGCTTGTGAATTTCACCACCGGATCAATAAAGTCTCCTCTTTATCCACTTTGATACATCATAGATTATTCATAATACTTTGTATAATTAATATGGATATGCAAAGTAACTAAAGCTATAAAAAATAGATAAGTAAAATGTACAATATACAAGTAGGAGAAAATGAAAATACTCAATTAAAAGTACCTTATGATTGTATTGAAGTACGGCATTGTTGTAAAATGTTTGTTTAAAGCACTTGAATAAGAAATTCATGTTGTTTAGTTTAAAACAGTCTAAAGGAAATGGTCAATTATAGTGTGATTAAAACTAACTATTTACATTATTTACAGTACTTGATTTACAGCTGATATGTGAAAAGGTCCACACGCTTACTTTTTTTTAACAGTAATATAGTTTTACTGCGAACCGTCACAGGAAGTGCTTTTATTTTGAAGTAGCCTACACGGAAGTTGTCTGTTGTGTACTCATGCTAGCTTACTGAGATGCAACATGTCCGTCAAGCTAAGTTGCTCACTTTCTTGTTTGTAAAACTGCAACTGTAATAATTATTACCGTTCATGACAGCAACATATTGAACAGTAAATGGTCACAGTAAAAGACAAGCGTTTTTGGTCGTAATTCGAAGCAGTTCCACTACAGGCAGAGTTACTATCCACGGCTGATAAACTGCAATGATTTACGTCTAACAACCTAAACATTAATTCCCGACATGTTTAAATCTGTCAGCGGCTCGGACACACTGCTGTCCGAGCTGACGTACCGTATTCCTCTGGAACAATTGTAACATAGTCATTAGGAACAAATCCTTATTTTTTCCTAATTGGTTCCATAGAGATTTAAACCATATTCTTAATCTTTTCGATGAATCTGGTGATATGCTGTCCTATGAACAATTTATGAATGTACACAATTTTCCAATTCCTTTCAGAGAATTTAATTCCTTAACTCGTGCAATCCCAAATGGTTTAATTCTACTTGTGAAAAAAAAAAAAAAAAAAAAAAAAAAAGAGCTGACGTACCGTCACCTGTTGGGACACAGATGTTATGAAATAATACGCACGGCTTTTTTTTCCTGTGAACAAATGCTTCGCGGTGTTGGGAAATTCTTAAAAAATGTTGCATTAAAATGCGTTGTAACTCGCGTTACTGAGATTGTAACGGGTAATAATATTACCAAAATTTAATTAGTAATGCGTTATATTACTGCGTTACAACAAAAAGGAATACATTACTGTAATTGCGTTACTTTTGTAACCCGTTACTCCCAACACTGGTAGTCATATTGATTGAAATTAAGTCCTTAAGTTGTGAAATGTGCAAGTACTGCTGAATCACATGATAATGTCATTCATCCCCAATGAAAATCAGGACAATCTGTATCACTTCTAAAGCTGGCATTCCCCATTATTACAGTCCTCTGTCCTAACATCTATCCTCAGTGAAAACTACCCAGCTCTATATTTAGCCCACCAGTCCAGCTTTATATAGGTCAAGAAACCCATCTACACTTCCACTGCTAGACTTCAAGACTTAAGCATTCTTGGTGCCTGTGTAGGATCCTGTCAATTACTTTTCTCTGACCACTCCCATTTCACAGGCAACATACAGTTACAAGGTGTCCTGACGGTCTCCTAAACTAAATCCTCTGTGGGCAAAATCCGGAGCAAAAAGCAAAATAGTTTTTCCAGGTCCTGCTGTTTTTTTTTTTTTTAGTTTCCTACAGTTGAAGCAAAGGCCCTTGTGAGGGGAAAAGCGAATGGTGTTTTGGTTCATTTCTGTGTCTGTCAGGTGTTTTCCCCTGTGAGGCTTCCCACAGATAAAAGCGCCTGACAGCCACAGAACTATTGCTGCTTTGAAGTAGTTTGATGAACTTTACCCACCCACGCGCTGTTATATTCAGACCTTTGAAAATGTAGTACAATTGTCCTTCCCTTGCCATCATTGTGTGAGTCTTCCCTTCTTTAGGTTCACAAGGCAGCAGAAAGAGAGCATTTGCTTGTCCACTTTTACTCTTCTAGTTGTCTGTCTTCGTCTATTTGACCATCTTCAACTTCCCACGGTCTGCACGTTAACATCATCATTACTATGTACAGAGCTTAACCACTTCCAACCTGTTTAGAGCAAAAACAGGTTGAGCAAAAAACAACTCATTGAACCTTTGCAGGAAAGAGGAAATGTTCTGACTGAACCATATCATTTTATTTTGGGGATCCTTAGTGGGGATCCTTAGTGGATAATACTGTGAATTTTCTATAAATTTGTCTGTAAAGAGAGAATGTTTTTATTCTTGAGTAGAAGTAAATGTAAGATTTGACACTCAGTAGCAGACTTTTATTTTATACAAATTATTTATTGTCTCTCGTTTGAGCAGTTGCTGTATAGCACCGTGTATATGCACTTAATGCGTATGGCTCATACATCAGGGGCCTCTAAGACCTGCAGGGTACAGATCAGGTATTTAAAACAAATTACACTGCATGTTCCTACATTGGAAATGTGTTTGTGAATTGCAAGAGAGGCTTTTAAAAGAAAATAACTGTTAAATGAAAGGCACTTCCCTGATAACTAATTCTTTTTTGAATTGTGCCAAATTCTTAGCAGCCATTTTAAGCGCATTATTTTTGTCACTTTAACAAAGCTGTCTGATTAAGTGTTGTCATAAAAGAGGTCCTGGTGCAATTAGATCTTCTTCTTTTTTTAAAGATGGGCTCGCAGGCAAAGTACAATCTGCAGATTTGTTTCCTTGCCAGCTTAACAGACTGAAAGAGATGGGTGGAGTAGGAAGGGATGTGGGAGGGTGAGGATATTGGAAGACAGGCTTCTTTCTCATCCACAGCTCTCCACAGATCCTTCAAAGTTAATTTGGGGTCAGTTAGTGTGCATGGTAAAACTTTGTGTCACTGCAGACCAGACATTCTGTCACGAAGTTAACTTCTATGCCCTCTGCTTGATTTTAGCAGAATTTGTACAATAAATCAGCAATGCCGTGATGGGGCTAAATTAAATCAGAATGAGCTGCTGCAGAGTTTACAGACATTAATGTATAAAGATTGTATTTGAACAGGTGCTGAGTTTATGTTCGGCCGCAAATCAAGACAATCACACAATATATCTCTCTAAGGCATAAATCAATTATCTTAAAGCAATTCTAAGAAATCTCCCCTGTCTGTTTAAATGGAGAATTTCATTAGTGGATTGAGGCAGAGCAATCTAAAGAGTAGAGGGCCACTGTAACCCCCAAGGTTTGGATAGGGACGACTATCACTGAATGTGAAGCATGTTAATCTCCATTTCCTCGATTATGTGTGGGCCACTGTCAGTACTGTTTGTTCAAAGTCAGGGTGACTTTGTTTTACTGTGCTTCAGTCCTGTGTTGCACAGAGAAACGGAGGGAGAGAGAGGTGATGAGGAATGGGGGGAAACAGAAAGATGAGCAGAGGTGTAAACACTGAGACAGGTGTCTGGCTAGGGACAATGATTAGATTTATAATCCAAGCAATGTTATTTTCTCTGCTCGGGGACTGCTGTAAGACATTAAGCGCTAACTGAAGCTCCCAGTGTCCCATTGCAGAGACACGTTTCCCTCCCTCTCCCTCCTTGGAATCCCAATCCTCCTCTCCTGTATTCCCTCACATTTCTTCCTACCTCTCCTCAGCATCTCTTCTTCCCTTTCCTCTTATCCCTTGGGCGTGATTAGATTTTCTCCCTCATGTCCGACCAAGATGGATAGGTCTTGAAAGCATCCTTTCTGCTTCCATCACCCTTCTTGTGTTTTCTCCTCCTCAGTCAGGGGAGTGGAACTGAGCACATTAGGGATGGGTCTGCTAAGGTGATCAGACTTGCTCGTGCGATGCCCAGAGACCATTTTTCTTCATCTGAAAGCATTTGTCTTACTGCCAATACTATAGATTTTCTATCAGCTCCTTCATCATGGCTCTATGATTGGGAACGTGATGGTCGGGCTCCCTGATATGAAAACTCTAGTATCAATTTTGTGTCTGTCAAGGCACATAGCCTGGGTTATTAGACTGCCATTTGAACAGTTATACAAAATGTTCCTTCCTTCACCCCCGTCAACTTCCCACTGGAGCAGGCTCAGCTTTATTCTGCTTATACACTCTTCTGCCGTCTCTGTCAGAAAACGAAAGTGCCGCAGTTCAAGCATCAATGTCCTGATTCCAGCTTTATAACTTCACAACCTGTTCAAGGCTCAAAATAAGCTCATTAGGTTTGGAGACTATGGGGGCCCAACATGGAGCTGAATCTTTTTCAGGGCCATGGAGTGGTAGTAGCTGGAGGAAAATATGCTTTTACAGAGCAGACTTTTTATTCAACAGATTAAATGACACACTAACTCTCTTCCTTGTCTCCCTCTAGATCGTCTGATGGTGTGTGCGCAGCGGGTACGGTGGTGGTAAGTCGTCTGAAGATGGGGGAGATGGAGGAGGTTGACGTAGACCACATCACCACTGACATACCATCACACAAGGTAAAATAGCAGGGTGAAGACACAAAGCAAGAGTTCCCATGCTCCAGATGCCTAGCGCTAATGCTAGGATTAGACTGGCACTGCTCAAGTCCTCAAATGAGATTAAATAAACTTCAGAAAACCCTAATGGGGATTTAGAGGATGTGTGTGCGTGTAATGTCTGTGTCTGTGACTACATGTGTGCTGTCTCTCTGTCATATAGAGACAAGATTAAAGAGAGACTGGCCAAATTAGCATCTTGACATTTATACATTTGACCCTGTTTGCATGGGATTGTGTAGCCAGTCCTGCAGCCTTCCTTCATCCGACCAGGTGGCAGATGCTTCTTGAATGCGGCTTTCTTGCCGCCACCACCCCCGTCTCCACTCTAATCTCATACAATACATACTGCTTAACTCGGCGCTGAAGTGACTTAACACTTGACATAATCAGGATGAGAGAAAGAGAAGAGAGTATTCTCCTTCAGAGTTTGACAGTAAACCGAAGATTGTGTCATCCGAATGGGCTGCCACCACACCAGAAATGAAGTTGTATGTACTCTGATTTCACTTAATTTTCTGAACATTCCTAATGGAGCCAGATTTGTTGAACATTTGTCAAGTGCGTGTGTGCTGTAGAGCCAGAGTTGGGTATTAAAAAGTAAAGAAGGAGCTTTAATGATGTTTCTGATCTGTAAAGGGGAACATTCAGAATGTCTCTCACCACAGCTTTGCAAGGCAGCATGGAGACTTATAGTCCTTGCTTTTGATTTGCTGTGTTGTGTGTGTATTTTGTGTGCATTTGTGTGTGTGTGTGTGTGTGTGTGTGTGTGTGTGTGTGTGTGTGTGTGTGTGTGTGTGAATCACTGTCTTATATAATTGACCAAGGGCTTCTACATGGCTGACTGGCTTTTGGTTCTGCCCACCCCTTTTGCTGGTTTAGGGAGGTTCCCTGCTAGGCTCCAGAGTGTCACTGACAATCTGCCCATGTTGACTTGATGTATGTGTTGCCGTGTGTGTGTGTGTGTGTGTGTGTGTGTGTGTGTGTGTGTGTGTGTGTGTGTGGGATGGTGGGAGGGGTGGGGGGGGGGGGGGGGGGGTGTGCGTGTTTGTGGGTGTTGTGACAGCACATTTTCCCTTGTGTGTTGTTTCTGTTGCAGAAGATGATGGGAGGAAAGAGGGTAGGGATGTGACAAGCATTAGGGAGGGCTCACTTGAGACTCAAGACTCTCTTGTTTGGAAGTTCTTGTTCAATTTACCTTAGCAATGTGCGTGTCTTGCTGCCTGAATATACTGTGTGTGTGTGTGTGTGTGTGTGTGTGTGTGTGTGTGTGTGTGTGTGTGTGTGTGTGTGTGTGCGTGCGTGTGCGTGTGTGTGCGTCATTGTTTGAGTTGCTGCTACTCATGAATATCCCACGGGCCCCTCAAAAACAGTCAGCTGAAACAAGAAAGAGACTCCAGTCACCTTTGATCTGATCTCTATACATATTTTAGTCATCAAAGAGCCATCGAACACATGCTGTCCGCTGCCTACAATTACAATGGGACTCCTTTCACAGCTGTGGCCCTTGGCTCATTGTTAATACTTTTCATTATCTGAGACCTTGCTTGCTTCCTGCTTGCAGAAACACATTTTATTTTAGAGTATGTGTATGTGAGCATGGGTGTTGGGTTGGGTGTCTATTTTATTCAAGCCAGGAGAGGTGATGGATTGTTTCTAGCAGCCATTAAAGTCCTGTTCTGGCGACAGGTTTGGCTGTCTAGCTGTGTTAAATGGTTCATCAGACAGGGCAGAGCTGACATACAGCAAGCAAAAAAAGTTGTTAGTTGTCAGTATTGGTTTGATGAGGAGTCCCAGACTTAATGTGTCAAGAGGCATTGAAGGTTTTCAGTATCAAAGGCCTAGCAGCTGTGACGTGGACATATTTGAGTTTTATAAGTAGCAAAGTGTACGGATACAAGGGTATACAGTTTTACACTATTTATGAAATTAACAGGCTGACAACTCTCTCGCATAAACTGTGAGTCTCACGCAATTGACACTTTTCACACTCTCTCACCGGCACATTCATTTTCTCATGCAATGAAAAACAAATGTATAACTGATAGCACTGCGGTGTGAAAAGAGGACACTGACAGCACACTGACACACTGAATTCCCTCATATTTGAACTGTCATAAATTTTCAATGTAATCCTCTTCAGGATGTCCCTGAGACCATGTAAAATCTGAGGTAATTTTACTTATTCACTCGAAAATAAATTGAAAGGTTGGTAACACTGAATTAACTTGACGGTTTTATACTTAATAGCACCAACAATATGCTACAGTAAAAACAAACAACATCACAATGACATTGTAAAAGCCAGGAGTATTTGTGTAAATAATGTATTGAACACTGTGTTTAACTGCTCTAACATGTAACAAGCGTCACTTCCACAGCCAAGGAACACATCATTTACTAACTACATTTGTTAGGGCGGATACAGGTCAAGTAAAATAAAGAACTAACATATCTACCGTGTAGTATTTCTCCAATGTATGGAAGCTGGTCCTTGATGCTGTCAGAGATTAGGGTAAAGCTAGCAGCTCTGTCTCTTTTTGTATTTGGAGAAGTTTATATTCAGAGCGTAAACCAAAATATCGTAACGTAAAGACTGAAATGGCAGTGGAGGTACAGGTGTGTTTCTCCTCAGCTGTCACCTGCTGTGACATCACTTATTGCAGAAGTGCACCATGTTTGAAAATGTGAACTAAAAAGAGAACTGTGCAACAGCAGCTGTTTGCTTTGTGTGGTTCCATATGGGTCTAGTCTTTAAATGTAGTGTTTTGTAATGTGCATAAAGCACAGATTGTTTAATTGAAATTAAATGTCATTAATGTAGTAATGCAATCAAAAAATCTATATCTGTACTTATTTCCAGAATGTGTGCATGTTTAGAGTTCCATGTTTAATTTCAGTTTAAAAACCTAATGGTTCAACATCTGTCAATTAATACATTTTGTTATTGTCCAGCCAGCTGGGATCCAATGCTTTACACAAATGCTATATTGCTTCTGTCTGACAAAGCTAACATGGGATTTTTATACCTAAACTGCCACTGAGTTGTAAGAGGAATTATTGGTCATAGGCTACACCTGCAAAAGCAGGCCCACACAAATCTGCGGCCACAGAATTCTGACAACACCTCAGCAGATTTTCCACAGAGTTTAAACAAAGGAATAAACATTCTGCTAAATTACGCACATTTTTATTGTGATTGTGATTACTGCTGAAATATGTAATAAAATCTGCAGATTCCGTTTTGGGGTTGGTTGTAAGTAATAGTCATGATCAATGCCCCCCTGGTTTTCAGGAAAATACTATTATTATATTAATCTCTTTTTGTTTCTCTCCTTCTGTTCTTTTCCTTTCCAGTGTCCCTTGGTTTGTGAGTCTGCATCCCACGTCTGCATCGACAGAGAAAATAACCCACTGACAGGGCCAGGTATGATTCATACCCTGAACACCTGTAATTTCACTATTCATTGCTGAAACGATGGCAAATTTGTTCTCAAATTTTCCTTTTGTCCTACTTTATATTTTGATTCTTTGTCCACATGAAATAAAAAAAAGTTATTTTACAGGAGAAAAATATAAAAATACACCCTGTCATGGTTTTATAGGAAGGCTTAAAACAATTCACATAGATGTTATTGCAATGCAGCTTTGTGCTTGCAATTAGCATATTCCTTTTTCTGAAGGTCCTTAACTTCAAATTGATCTGAACTGACCATTTACAAGATCTCTTCTTCCTCTTTGCTTGAAGAATTTATTTTTTTTCCTGCTTTTATTAAACAGGAGTCTTGGTGTTTTTAGGCAGCGAGAAAAAATAGTGGGAGGTATCTGACAATAAAGCAAACCCTCTCGGGTCATTGTGGATGAACGGAAGACAAGCAAAATACACTATGCTAGCAGCATGCAATTCATTTAGTGGCAACACAGAAAGCTAGCCCTCTCACTGGTAGAGAAAGAAAGAATTGTAGAAAAAATGAAAGACGTGGACAGAAAAGGGGTAGACTTATAAAGGTCGCAAATCCTTCTGTGTAGAAACTTCACGGGCCTTGTTCAGAGGACACTTTGAAAACTAGTTTCCTTTTTTCATCCCATGCATTAATTTGTTCCACACATCAATTTTCTCTTTTGTCCAGATTCCCCCCCCTCCAAAAAACAACAACTTCCCAGCAGCCCTACACCTATTGTCATGGTGTCATTGCCACTTACTGTTTCTACTGTAATTACCTAGTGAACTGCAGCCATGTTTGCAGGTGCACATCTGCAGCTTGTCAAAACAATACCCTCCCTGCAGACCCCGCCAGATTGAGTAATGCAATTTAGTCTTCCACTTTTATTACCTTTCACAATGAGCATATAGGGAGAGAGGGGAGCCCACGCACAGCGCATCTCGGGAAGTCATTTTCTTAAGAGGTGTCGGGGAGGGACACGGAGGCGCCTGATTGGTGGTCAGATTAGTGTGGTGGCAGGCGGGAGTTCAGGGGTTAATCTGCTTCTCTGACAGAGGGGGAAGTCAGCAACTGTCGCTCTTCTGATTAAGGCTGTGCCTTCACCTCCTTCTCTCCATGTGTCACTTTCTCCCCATTTATTTGTATCATCCATTTCACTTTCTCTAATGCCCATGCCAGCAATGTCTGAATATCCCATTTCATTTAGTTGCAATTATGAACCCTTTCTGCTGTGATTCCATGGCCAGGCTTAACCTTAATCATCATTAATTTAAAAATCAACTTCAGCAGCATAGAAAAATAATAATAAGCTTCTCCATAGCCCATTTGGCTTACAGTTATTGTCCTTCAAAAGAGCTCTGTTGTTTGTATGTACCTGGGTTTATAGTGTATCCATACCATAGAAATAGAATAAGAGTAGAAAGGACATTCACATTGAAATCAACATAGCAGGATGGTCAGACCGTTGGCCATTTTTTTGCGTACCGTTGCCATTGCAAAGAACACGTTGTAGCGGGCTAACTACCGCGTAAACTTCCATATAAACCAACTCACTGAGGTTTCGCAACAAATGAGCAGTGGAGAAATACAAAGCATGGAGGGGCGTCTTTTGTGCACTATGTCTGTTTCCTTGCTGCTAGAGAGGAATTTAGGATCGATGGATTCAAGTGCTTCATATTTGTATTGGTAAGTCATCAAGAAAACGGAGTTCTCAAACCAGTGAGTGTGACACACTGATGTGTGTTGTCACCATAACAACTAACAACAATCACCATATTCTCTTGGACTAGTCAAATGACAACCGTTCTGCTCGCATTCTATTTTTTACCATTCCCTAAAATTAGCCTTTTTAATAAAATATCAAAATGTTCTTGCTGTTTTAATGCTGAACATATATTTCTTAGTAAATAAAGATATTTGCTAAACAGTGATAGAAACACTTTTGGTGCAGAAGGTCAGAAGTGTCAATGTTCAAGAATTTTGCCACACTGCCCCTGAGCAATGTCATATGGTGCTTCATTTCAGTGCTTATCATGGTTACTGTAGCTATTAGTTTGTCCAATTTTTTTTCTTTTCTAAACAAATCCCACAAAATGACCAAACACTCTTTCAATACTTTTCTGATTTCTTTACCCCATCTCTGGCCCCAAGTTTCATCCTTAAAAAAGGCTTTCCTAAACAGCTAGGTTTTACTTTACACAAGCACATTTTTTAATTTGGATTTCAAATGATTGCCAAAATTCACTTAGAAACCAGCATTTTTGTTGTTAAAAAAACAGTTGTTAAAACCAACCAGCCAACATACTTACTGATGACATTACTATATAAGAACACTCACTGTAGTGCGCCTTCTTGGAGCCATCTGCATTGAAGGGCATCACTGAACTTAAACACTCAAAGACAAATGACGTAGCACTACCAGGATTAATGTCTTGGGCACTTAGACACAGACAGATGACTTTGAAAAAAGGACAATCTGGGACCAGATCAGGGTACAGTGCACTTTGATGGGTTTGGTATGGGGAGCGTTTTCTGTGCTGTCAGCAGGAGCAGAAGTGCGTCTCCCACTTTTGAATTCAAGCAAAAACATTTTACTGGTGCCATTCATGTTTGACTGCCTAGAGTGAGATTGTCAACGTTTAACTCTGGGTGCTTCAGCTCCGACTTATTGAGCGACTTCCTTTATGATTGCAGCTCTGGAAAGGAAAAGGAGTGGTAAACACTGTTCAAGGCACACAGCTTTCTTGCCCTCTGCTGCCAGCATGCAGATAAGAGCATTAGAGCTGTTTTTCGTTTCCAGGCTCCAATTGCTGCTATTTGCCACTCTCTACAAAAATGAAGGAGATGGAGCTGAATCTGAGTAGATTTTATTAGGGGGCTAGTGGTAGGGTTAGCAAGCAAAGTTTCAGAATGATTCAACTATCTCTTTAACCTAATAAACAAGCAATTAAAATGGAAAGGGAGGAAAAAACATTAACAAGGCAAAGTATTTTAGTATTTCAGTCGGTATTCTAGTCTGCTGTGTTGCCACAGCAGACTAGAAAGAGAAAGGCCTTGGAAGATGAGAAACACCTTATCAATGGCAGACACATTTATTGATTATTGCATTTAATTTGTGCTTCATACCTCATGTGACTTTTGAAGAGTTTCTGTCTGTAGTGTCCTTGACGGTGCCAGCTGCCATAGTTGTTTTAGAGCTTCTATTTTCGCTTTGTAAAATTTAAAAGGTTAGAATTATCTTTGATGAGAACATGTTGTATTTTCTGCTGTGTCAGATGGTTCAATATATCTTTCTTCCTTCTCACTTTGTCTCCTACTCTCAGTGTTCAAGAACCCAATATGCAAGGTGTACAGATTTCAAACAGTGGACAGCAAATGGATGCTTGTGCGGGAACAAATGGAGGAGTGCACATTGTCCTTTAGCATCCCCAAACAGCTGCTCTCACTGTATATTCAGGAGGACCTAAGCAGGTAAGTCACTTTGAAATACTGCAGATCGTGTGGATGTCACTGCCAGCTTTTTCATTGCATCAGTTAGCTCGTTTCCAGTTCAGTTTGTGCAGGCTTCAACTAACTAGCGAATGAAGAACAATCAAAAGTTCAAAGTAAAACTCCAACCGGGTGTTGCCTCATTATGTGTAGAGTAGGTAAGTGTAGTTTCTAGACCATCGTTCCCGACCCAGTTCACAGATGTAAATGATTGTTTAAAAGGTCCGCCTATATTTGGTGAGGGGTGAATTATTCAAATCTGCTTAACACTTCAAAAGAGGCTCCTCTGCCCATGTATCCAGAAAACGACAAACGTCTCTTTCAGACACACTCATGCACACCTTCTCCCTGTCCTCTCATGAAGCTTTATAAGAAGGCTCCTGGAACATCCTGCCACTGGTGTGGAGTTAGACCAAAAATTTAAGTTAAATTACTCCTTCAGATTTCAGGCCTGGTAAATTTGGTGACATGGGTGTGGATTAATACTTGAGGTCCCTGAATTCTGGGGGAAGCAAACATTCTCTGAGCAGCAATTTTGTCTCTCATGGAGTCAAGTTAGTATTGGCCTTTTCTTCCAACGTGCCATGGGCGATCATGGTCTGACTTCATGCTGTGCACAGCGCAAGTCGTTTTCCACACAATGGCAGGACACAGTAAAGTTGGTTACCTTGCTAAGAAGCCTACAACTCGTCATTGAACAGCTCACTGTTGCGTCTCCTTCTTCTTCCATTACTCCCTCCAGTATTTATAGCAGAGCAGATTGACTGCATTAGCCTTCATAGCTAACAAGCTGCTAACTTAAGTGTCGCGCTTGCGCAGTATACCAGTTTCGGTCCGTGACTCGTTTGGTAACTACATGCTAGCATCTACCGTCTCTGTGTGTGCACCAGTACACCCCATCAGGCTTGACCACCGGTGATCCTAACATACTCGCATCCACTGCCTCTCCACGAACAAAGCGATGTCGTTTCTATCGATACGGTTTAATGTTGCATTACATGACCCATTCCTTCTGTAAAGCCATGCCTGTGTTTGGATCTCTCCAGACGTAGCGCCGCCGGGCCAAACATTGTTTACAATTTAATTGTTATTAACACAGCTGTAAGTATGAGAGGGAAACCTGTATTGGTACCAGTGTTTCCGCTGGTAACTCTCTCTTATTGCGGCCGCCACGGCGAAAAACAGATTAGAAGTTATTAAATGCAACTAACTTCAGTTTGTTGAGTAATAGCGTGTAAGACGGAGACTGCTGGACCTGGGCGAGAGATGTAACCCATGGCCAGGATATCATAGTTCATAAAAATGCAGCGCAGTGACGATACAGACATTTCATAGCCTACACAAGACGTATGTAACGGCGCTTACCCGCCAAAGCGCATTCGACCCGTGCTGGACCCATTCATAATGAGTCAGCCGTCACTCTCTGAGTAGCATACTTCAGTCCATCGTACTCCCCTCTCTCCCTCTGTCTCCCTATGTCTTTTGGTCTGTTTTTTTTTTTTTTTAAGATTTCGGTTTTATTTTGATAGGAAAACTGAAGACATGAAAGGGGAGAGAGAGGGGGGAATGACATGTAGGAAAGGGCCGCAGGTTCGGAGTCGAACCTCTATTATTTACCAACTGAGCTATCCAGGCATCATCTTTCTCTTTTAATCAGTTATTGTTGTTGAAAACAAGTGAAGTAGCTTTCTCAGAGATAGATGCAGAGCTATATATCATGTAACGCCATTCGGCGACGCAAGGAAAAATTTGGGTGCACCTAAATGTTGTGCTGGTGCACCTAAATAAAAAAGTTAGGTGCACCAGTGCAACCAAGGCAAAAAGTTAGTCTGGAGCCCTGCATAGGCATGCAAACATACACACACACAGATTCAGATGATTTTCTTATACTCCCATTAATACAAAGAATAGCTACAAAACAATCTACTCATAGATTTTTATGAACTTGGTGGTGGGAGGAGAGTTTGATTTGTAATCACCGTGTGCACCTTAAGGATCACACAGAGTTCAAGGACACATTCACATGCACAAATATACAGTGTGATCATACCCTCCACCCACATAAATACACATAGAAACACTTGCACAAACATAATTGACCGATTGACAAGACAAGCTTTGGTATCTGATGTGTGGTGAGCGTCTGGCGTCGTAAGGCTGCCGTGCATCACCCAGGTGGGTGCTACACATTGGTGGTGTTAGAGAGTAGTCTTCCCTTCTGAAGCGCTTTGAGTGTCTATGATAAAGTGCTATATAAAATGTAATGTATTATTATTATTATTATTATTATTATTATTATCAGTGTACCTGTCTAACAGACAGTCCACTCACATTCCCAGACCATGGTTCCCTCATGTCTCTCTGTTTCTCTAACCCTTCTTTCTGTTTGAATAGAAGATGGTCTCCTCTGCAAACGGATAATTTAAATCACAACTAAATTTAGAAGACACTTACAGAATAATTATTTAATGTCTTATCTGTATCATACAGCTCATAAGCAAACAGCAGGCTCTAAACCATGACTACCATATACAATGTTTGTTTATTAACAGACATGTATACCGTATCACCAGCTTGGTTGTTTAGGCACCTCTCCTATAATCCTCTTTAAATGTTGTCTTTCTCCACGGTGCCTCTCCATTAAACCGATTCTGTCAGCCAGCCTCACACTGGTGTAGCTCGATGTTTTTAATGATTCAGTTAGTGAGGCAAAGTTGTGAGTGCAGCAGTGGATGGTGGGTGGCTTAGTGTGCTTCCCCACTCTGTGATAATCTTGAATGTTTCTGTGTGTGAGTGTGTTAGTGTGTTTATTGGAGCACTTTTCTTTTCAAATGTCTGCTGTAAAATGCAACACCAAAGGACCTGAGAGAAGTTGTGACTTTTTTTTTTAACATGGATATAGTTAATCAGCCTACACTTGCTCTTATCGTGCCCTTCCCCAATCACACCTTTACTCTTTCCAGACAATAGCCCTCTGATAAAGGAGCTGATACCATATCCCTCTAACCTGCACCCCACTGCCTAATAACCCTCATTTAGCAAGCACATGTTTCTCTGTTGTTTTACCCATTATCTATAATTTAGACCAGGATTATCCACCCTGACCTCATCTCCAGACCCAACACAAAATAACAGATCTCTCAGGAGACAATAGTCCACTGTGATGCACAAATAGCAGTGGCTGAGAGGTATAGTTAGAGGTTAAGATCATTGTGAATGGTTGCAATCTCTTAGAGAGGATTGTTACAATTCAGTACCATGTAACATTTGCTATATAAACCAGACAAATGTTAGATTTTTTTCTTTTTCTATTTTTCATTTACAAATTTTTTCTCATTTACAACAATATGCAAATCTAATTTCTGTGACTATTGCACAAAACAACTTTTGAATACACATGTATATTTTTCATTGGTCTCTGTTTAAATCCCTTTATAATTAAGAACGGTTTCAAGCACTATTTATACGCCAAAAGGGAAAATGATGCTTCCTTCGAATAACCTCAAATCAAACACATGCCTGTACTGCTGCCTGTACTGCTGCCAGGCTGGTGCCTATGGTACTATAAGCTTCCTTTGCTTATGGTAATCTGAAATGTACTTCCTTTGTGAGGAGGCCTCCTGTCTATCTTTCTATGCCATAAGCATAACTTACTTACAACCACCTGCAGAGCGTGTTGGCAGAGCCACCCAGCATGTGGCACCTTATTGCCTTGAGGTTGTTTCCAGCTGCATGTTTGTTTAGAACTAGAAGAGGCGAGGGATAAGGAAAATGTTTCAAACCGTATGTGATCAGCCATTTGTTTTACAGCTGGTTCAGTTGTTTATTAAGACGGGCTAGAATGTCATTTGCAAGTGTTTACTGTATGTATCTGTAGTTAGCTTATTGCATATGCTGGGTTGTGTATTTAAAGAGTCAGTTCACCCAAATTAATAATGAAAAAAAAATCTCTGTTACCTCTTGTGGTGTCAACCCATGCCGATACTCTTTGATTTAATTTGCCAGGTTTTGATATATCCCCCCCTGAGATTTCTGCCTCTCCCCTATTCTCGCATTGCCAGACCTTCCTCCACAGCGCTACGGAGGAGGGTCTGGCTAGTCCACACAACATTCCTGGATAGGAGGAAAAACTTGCTCTGGCATTTCTTTAAACCAGTCTCAATCATCTTGTGTGGTGCTTAGCGCCGGACGGCGCAACGGTGCCTCTGCAAAATGACCTTGGGAAGGAACTTGTTTTGGTGTAACGTGTACGTTCAACGGAGTTTACAATGCCAACACAAAGAAAGCGGAAGGTGAGGGACATCTGGCCGAAAACGAGGGACATCCGGCAGAACATCTGGTGGCACCGGAACAATCCCATAAATGAAACGTTTTTTAAGCGGAGTTTTGAGCCAAAAGCGATCTCCGTGCACAAGTGTTTTTAGCTCCAGTAGAAGAGCTAATCTCCGTTTAAACTAACACGCCCAAACCGCATAGCTCATCAACATTCTTGTATACTGGGCATGCGTGTGCCGGGCTAAACAGGAGGCAGCATGTATACTCCGCCCATTGCTGGTAGTTGCCATGGTAACATTAGTAGCTGAGTCTCAGAGACCCAATCAGGAGGCGAAACATTGGCGTGCGTCAGTGTTGGTGTTTCCAAAGGTCTCTGTTTGCGGCCGTTGAGACTGCAACACAACCCAGAGATTCCAAACCAAAACAAAGTCAGAAGTGTTTGTAAGTTTCTCTGGTTTAGGGGCTCTGCAACGCCAGAGCAATGTGTATGCGAGGTGTAAATGTAGCAAAATATATTTGTTTTAAAACCAAAACGTAGCAATGTAAATGTTGCCATAGACTACTTCTCACCTAATACATTGGAGGTGAATGCAATTTCTTTGTGGTGCTCACTATAGCCTGACCAATACTGAATTTTTGAGGCAGATACAGATATCCATATTTATATATTTATTTATAGATATATATTTATTTTTAGTTTAAAATCTAATAACAATGTTTTTTGTTTTTTTTTGTCTTTAATTGTGACCAAGCTGCATACTAAGCAGTAAATTTTTACAACCTTAAAGTGCTCTCTGGTTGCCAACTATGTAATGGAGACACTGTTCCTGAGTTACATTCTGCAATGCAATTTCTTATTACTTACTTAAAAAATAAAGACATTTAAACAATCTGGATAATTCACAGGCCTGGCTGTAAACAGTTTTTAGTGAAACTACATTCTAACAAAGAAATAGTAAACTCTTGACAGCATGGCTAGAAACCACTAGAGATATATGAGAAAATGTTTTTTTTTTTTGTAATATAGCTGAAACCCACCCCTTTATAACATTGTGGGTTTGATAATAAATATGACCTTGACTCACTCTGTCTCTCTCTCTCTGGCACTTTCTCTATCGCGCTCTGTTGTGTTTTGAAGTACTTCAAAGTAATCTAAAAATAACTTCCTTACCTGAAGGAGACAAGGAAATAGTCTGGAGAGGCTATCGGCGCCTAACGCTTTGTTGTAGTAGTTGAACTACAACAAAGAAATAACTACTACATTATGCATTCAAACAATTATGCCTGGTCTTAACAATAAGTTGAATCAACAAGCATGCAGCCTTTCATTTTAAGACATACAGTATGCAAAATGTATGAGATATAATCACTTAAAATTGGGCTCGTTATCATGAAAGCAATGCATATGACCGTGTATTTGTTATCCTGAATACCATGTTGAACCTCTTTCAACCTCTAATTTCTATAATATCACTGCAATTTACTTTTCAATGGATGCGGGAGGGCTGGTTTCTGAATGATACTGTCCATCTGATGTTGCCTTTCAGATGCAAATAAAAAGCCACTGAAAGAGACTGTACTTCCTAGCAGGGAATCAGCCACACACACACAAACACAGACACACAAAGCCGCTGTTATTTCGTAAAGAAGGGGCACAGATGATTTTAGCGTTAGGCAGGCACCACTAGATTAAATACAGGCAACGGATCACTCCAGTGGCACCAGTAGAGACTGGCTGGGTTTATTTTATACGTAATGGTAAAAGAATGGCAGGAGCAGGGGAGGAATTTGATAGGGCAGAGTGGATAAGTGGGCACCAGCTACTAGCCTGAGGTTCAGCAATGTGTTTATCTGGCTCAGCACAGTGGGCTTTGGGACGTTATTGTATGCATGTGTGTCTGCGCCAGTATGTGCAAGGCTGTGTCTGTGTTTTGCCAGGATTGTTAGTGTTTTTTTTATACCCAAACTAGAAAACATTAATAAAGGAGTTTGGGAAGCAACTTTAGATCAGCCTTACACTAATACTCACTGCTTTTTCTCCCTTAAATTACAGTAGATTGTTTCATGTGTAATGTCGGTTTTAAACACAAAGAAGCTAAGCAGTAAAAGAAAGCAAGCCAAGATTCATTGATGATATGTTTAATATCAATTAAAGGTCCTCATAGATCTGTGTTTATCTGTAGGGTGCAGGACCTGAAGGAGCTGGGGGAGCTTTCTCCTCACTGGGACAACTTAAGAAAAGAGGTGATGACACGATACGGAGGAATCATCAGCTCCTACCAAGAGACTTTGGCTGAACTGGACAAGATTACGGGTATGACTGCACCTGCTGCTAAATTTTACATACATACCTGTGTCTACACATGCATTCATGCACACGCGTACAAAGGCGTTTTACTCAAAATCATACAAACACACTTAGTTATGAATTAGTTCCAAGAAGTTTGGAATGTCCTTGGTTTCATAGTTGTCTTGACCTTTGCTGAGTGTCACTTTGTTCTGATATGAGTGTCCAGGTTTTCTGGTTCGGTATATGATAATATTTTTTTTTTCTGTTCTTATGATGGTTTGTCCTTGGATGTACAGAAAAACTCTCTCCAAAGGTTTGGAATGCAACATCATGCATACCGTTGTACTAGGACAAAATAGAAACCTGGCAAAAGTTTGCAGATGGCAGACTTTTACTGTAATGTGTGGTCCCTAAATATAGAGACATTATGGGAGTAATTAAAGGAGTGAGGTGTATTATGTAATCTGGCCCGACCTGTCCCTGTGTTAACTCTGTTATAACCCGATCATAGTTCAAAACACTGCAGCGGCCCCTAACCTTTTAGGTTAAGTCTAAAAAGAGAGGACAAGTTTAAGTTAAAAGATGGATTCTGGGTGATTTGTGTCAGTGGAATGGAAAGCTTAGTGAGAGGTTGTTTCATTTATCTACTTGATGTCAAAGAGTTTTAATAGCAACACAGGTTTCATCAGGGGCAATTGAAATGTGTGTGCCCATGTGCTCTTCAGTGTTTTGTTGAAATAAACATTTGCAGTGCACATACAAATAATGCAATTTTCTGCCATGTGCAAACAAAAACATGAGTCTTGCATCTCATTTACAAATATTCTGTGTTCTACTTGGTATGCAAATAATTTTTGCACACTTTTTGCAAGTGTTTTACATAATAAAATGAATCCACTCAGTTAGCTCTAATGTAGTGTACAGAAAGTAATTAGGCTGTTTCTCATTTTCCTCTGACACTGAACAAGGAAACATTGGACATGCGATTATGCCACAAAATGCCAGTGTGGTGAAAAATGTAGGTAATGTTTTGCTGTGTTTTATTACTCAAAATAGGATGAAAACTTATACTACATATGAACATACGTAACGTAATATACTTTATATACAGTGGTCGTTGTCCTTAAACATGCACAAGCGCAAATCTTATTGTACAATACAACAGTACAGTGCGTACATTATCAGTCTCTGTCCTCTACTGAACTTAATAAATTATTACAAATGAAAATAATAATGGGAATAACAAACCAGACATTAAAAAGCTCGTAGACTGATCTCCATAATCTCTTCTTATGCATATTTTAGTTTCCTATGGGCATAGAAACATCATGGCTACTGATTAGGTTAGCTCTGATTTATTTCTCATCCCCATAATGAGATATTTGTATCTGCTGCTTTTTTCTTTGCCTAGCTGATAAGAGATGATGTTGGCTAAGCCTCTGAACTGCCTGCCTGATCTCTTAGGGCGGGAGTTGAGGGTGAGGGGAATGGATAATGTGCCATTGGTCATTATGGTTCTTGACAAATCCCTTGTTTGGCGCAGATGCTGCAATGCACAAAGGAACCCCTGCCCAACTCACAACTCTGGTCCAGCCCTGCATTAACTTAACAGGATGACAGACAAGTTGGGTGGGCCAGCTTCTGCAGATTAATTATTGATAAGTAATTTCATCAAAAAAGGCAGATAGTAGAGACACAAAGAGACAGTGTGTGGAGGTGGTTTGAGCGTGAAGACCAGTGGATTAGCAAAAACAGGGGAGAGAAGGAATGACAAGATTGTTACTCAAAATAAGCAAATGGTGACAAAAGCATTGAGTGGCGTCCGTCACAAAAGAAATTAATGTAAACAATCAACAAGCATCGTTGCTGTCTTATCTTGTATATACATACAAATCAATACTTTTAAGGGATGTGTCAATATGTTACTTTGAAAATGTCCATCATATAATAACTTAATGTAATCAGGACGTCTTTCATGCTTACACACACAAATTTCTATCATATTTTATGGTAATGTGTTAGTCTATATAGAGCAATACAAAATTAATGGGAAGATGCAGAATATAGAATGCTTCCATAGTATAGAGTTTATAATCTCCACATTTTATTATTTTTTCAAAATAGTTTGGTTTTGCATTTTTGCAAGTGAGCTTCGCTGTCCTTACATAGGATATTTGTGCAGTTATTTTCATTAGAGACTGACTTGAATGCATATGATATAAGGTCAATCAAGTCAGAAGGATTTTCAGGCAAAAAAGAAGAATCAGTGGTCTGTGCACATTTCATGGGTCAGATATAGGTTTTTCTTATTATGTTATGTTTTTTGTAAGCACAAAAATTTAAATCAAGTTGGAAAACCTGCTGGTAGAGGAAGAACAATCCGCTGGGAGGTTTAGTTAGAGTCCCCATGTTCAGGTTCCATTTTTATAAATTTTTAATGATGAGCTGACCTCAGCAAACACTTCAGATACTCTAATAACTGTATTCCATTCATAAATTAATCATCCTTACTTTCATTGTTTACCGGGTGGCAATTTAAAGGCTCAGAAGCAATCTTGTTAGCGCAGTGTTTGTTGGACCTCCAATACTGCCAGCACTTCTCCTCACAAAACTGTCAGTCACTGTTAAACTCCATTTAGGGGATAACTTCAGCTTAAGGCCCGGACAACAAATTGCAGATTGAGGCTCATACCTTACTCTTTCTCTCTCTCTCTTTAATATCTGTATTAGAACATCAGTCTCTGCAGTCTGTTGCCTCCAGGTAAAGATGTTCAGCTGTGGAGTGCTTACATTTTCTGTTTTCCAGGTTATTACAGACAACATGAAAAATGGTAATGATAAAAAAAGCCCTTAAAAATAATGACCAAAATGTTAAAAGACATAAATTGGATCAAAGTTTTTGAAAAAAATGACCCTCTTGTCCAATTCACACTTCCCTCAGGCTGACTCCACTGCTCACACAGCATGTGTCCAATCCTCCTCTATGTCTACAACATATCTAAATGTTGATTGATTAAAAAAAAGCCTGCTGTGCTCTCAGCACCACAGGAGCATTAAGATAAAACCCTTAACAAGCTACAGACCTACATTGATCTGACAGACCTTACTTACAAGACGCTGTTGCTGTAGTTTGTGATCTTCTCAGCTTGTCCTCGGGCAGACATTTATAATAGCATAGGAAAAAGGTTGCTCATCTTCTAAAGGATCCAGTAGAACAGAAAAGGGGCAAAGACCAAAGGAAATTACATGAAAGATTAAAAGAAGAGATAGTGGCCAGATGTTGGTCAGTATTGCTGGTATCCAGCCCTTCTGTCACATAGCCAGCCCACCTGGGCAAACAGATGGGGATCTGATATGGCTAATTCATCTAACCCACAACGGTCACTAGCTCGATTAGCCTGGTCCCTAGAGCTCTACAGCAGACAGTGAGAGCCCACTGAGCAGGGAGGAATGACAGCTTAGCAATCGACTGGAATGTTAGGTTTTGGAAACAGCTCCTCCTAGCACAGAAATGTGTTGACGTGCAGACCAGTTAGATACTATCTGGGTGAAGACAACTGTATATAGGTCAGGAGTTTTTATTAGCCACAATATGGATGGCAATGTTGGTCTGTCGACTGAAATGCTCAACAATTGGATGTATTTTATATTTTTGTACAGACATTCATGGTCCACAGAAGATGAAGACTTCTGACTTGATCCCCAGAATTTAACTCCACCATGAGATTGACATTTTTTGAGTTTTTAGATTATTTGAAGGATTGCTGTGAAATTTGCTACAGATATTGAAGGTCGCTAGAGGATAAATTGTAATGACTTTGGTGATCCTCTCGACATTTCATTTTATGTCATCATCTGGTCAATGGCCAATATCTGCAAAACTAATGATATTCCCCTCAGTCTTAGCTGTACTTTGTGTTTAGTGGTAATTAGCATGGTAACATGCTCAACTTAGATTGTGAACCTGGTAAATATCACCTGCTAACATCAGCATGTTAGCATTGTCATTGTGAGCATGTTAAAGTGATGGTTTGGAGTAATTTCACCCTAGGTTCCTTTGCACCATGACCTCGAGCCAAACACCCCCCCAGAAGCTTTTTTCACCTGGGTCGAACATTGGGAGAGTTAGTGTTATCAGCTGAATAGCTTAGCGCAGGGGCTAACGGATCCAGGTTTGTATCTCGTAAGTTACTCCACTAATAATGCCCGAAATGATACCAAACTTCTACACTAGTACAAATAGTTTATGCACTCATAAAACGATGGATTGGAAAGTTTGTAAGTACACCAGAAGTTTATGTAAATAACACTTGCCTGCTGGCTGCTGCTGCTGTTAGCGGTAGTAAGAGCGCTTAGGGCCGTCTACAAATTACCATACCGAAAAGAGATACAACAAAAATATTTATTAATTTAATGATTAAATAAGGTAATGTCTCCAAACTTATCTCAATTATAACTTGTCTCCTGCTAGTTAAACTACAGCACTTACTTTAAAAAAAAAAAAAAGTTAAATTATAAATATTTTTATGTTTAAGCTAACTCATCCAATGTTCAACCCAGGTGAAAAAAGCTTCTGGGGGGTTGTTTGGCTCGAGGTCATGGTGCAAAGGACCCTAGGGTGAAATTACTCCGAACCATCACTTTAAGCATGCTGAAATAAGCATTTAGCCGGCCTATTCAATTGGTGGCCCGCAAGCCACATCCGGCCAAGAAGCAACCACCGTTCAGCACAATCAAATAATTTATATTATATACAACATAGGCTATCCTTTATTGTTTATAATATGTCATCAGTGTGGTATCTTGCCCAATTTGCTCTGGCACGCAGAGAAAATAGACCAGATGTCAAAATATTGCTGCAGATCATGAGCAGGCAGGGGAGCTCTGGGGACTTCACGTCCTGTTGGCCTGCCTGAACAGCCCAATCGTTTAACATAGGCAGCGACAGGAAGCAGGCAGGCTTTGGGGGGCTTCCGCCTCCTGTCTGTGTCTGTTTCTTAGAAATAGCCTAGTATCACTATTTGTGATTGTGTTTTTGAAATTACGTACTTGTTCCACATATATGTCAGTCTAAGCGAGAGAGATGAGCAGACACACACAGACACACAAGCAGACTAAAAATGTCTGGCCCATCTACATTTTGTGGGTTTTGATATTTGGCCCAGCTGAATTTGTAAATGAATAGCCCTAGTGTACAGCCTCATAGAGCATTGCATGGCTGTAGTTCACTCTCTCAGCAGCCTTAATCTCCGTCACCAAGTACTGTCCTCACTTAATTTTAGGTCACCACAAGCAAACCTCTCCCTCCCCTACAAACCTAGTGATCAGTGATCATAAATGTATTTTCTTTGATTTGTCTGTAAATGCTGACCCTTAATGTCTTAAAAGAACATTGCATTCCCACATCGTAACTCAGAATACAGCTGAGGCCTGTACTACGAAGCAAGATTTGGTGTTAACGAGGTAACTTCAGGTTCAACCCAGGGTTTTGTGTATCACGACATTGGTTCACTTCTTACCGGGTTCAATTGCCGTGGTAACTTATGCTGAACACCTAACCTGCTCGGGAGCATGTTATGTTGGAGATTAGAGACCAACCGGTGTAAAAGCATGCCTACTGACCAATCAATACTCGATTGATAACGGCGTCACCGTTCTTAGATCAGAGAGAGAGAGGGGTACGCTCATAAAAGTTAAAACATTTAGAGACAGACAACCCCGTTAACATTCCCTGATGGGTATTTTTATTTTTTCAGCAGAGGGAATTACGTAGGCCTATAGGCTATGTGTTGTCTTTTTGAGCCGTGTGTTGCCAATGCGCACATCGGTTTGAATTATGTTTTTATATATTTTATTTGCTCTCACGATCGCTTACCAATGCCAGGGTTGCAACTGATAATATAAGCTAAAGCAACGACAGTTTATGGAAAACACAAGTGTAGTCATGGTGAGGTCTTGTGCCTGACTGATGGGGAAGTGAAATTGATAAGTCTTGTAATTTACACATTTACGTCAGCTATTTTTGTTGCCAGCTTTTCTTCCTGTTTTAGGAAGCAGCGACTGTATTGCATTTTGCCTGTAAAACCATGTCTGTGTTCTTCATATTTATGTAGAATTATAGTTTGTTCTTCTGATGTAAAATATGCGGCTCTGGTAGATGTTTGCGATTGGTTGTGCTGTGCAAACACCGCCTCTTTTATGTGAACGCGCGCGTTGCTGTATTGGGAAACCCTGGGTTGACTGAACTAGTTGATAATAACTGTCCTGACTCAGTTTATGCAGGACCACGGTTGTTAGGTTTGGTTATGTATAGAGCATTGTATGGTCAGGCACCTGCATATGTGGCTGAGCTACTTCAACCATATTTGTCAGCTTGCTCTCTTAGGTCTAATATGTTAAATTTACTGTCTGTTCCACGCACCTGGCTTAAGACCCGTAGTGATCAAGCTTTTCTAAACTTTGGAATGCTCTGCCTCCATCCTTATGGTCGGCTGTATCTGTGGACTCAAAAATCAGATAAAGACCTACCTATTTAGACAGGCATTTGGTTGACCTGTCTGCACTTTATGTATTATTATGTAATTTTAATTGTGTATTGTGTTTTTATTATTTAAATAATTTTTTTTATTCCCCTATAAATCACTTTGTGATTTTATCTGTGAAAAGCGCTTTAAACATAAATTGTATTTCTACACATGAAGCTTATGTTTTGTCTTCACTAAATGTAATCAACAGATTGTATCTTCAGTGGTTTAAATGGCATCTGTTTACATTTGCACTTTAATAAGTAGCAGCAAATCTGTTATCACTTTAGGAAGAAGACATGATGATTGTCAGTGCTTGAAAATAAGTCACATCGCTGTCCGCTCCAGCTGAGTCATACGTGTTATCTATTTCCGAGGTAACACATTTCAGCTTGAGTGGGTCAGCAGTTTCAGCATTATATACTTTGATGGAAGTGCAGTGGATTTGTTTTCATGTTTGGCAAACCTACCAAATGATGTTAAAAATCTGTGGCAGGTAACTTATTTTCTCATCTTGATTCTGTGTAAACATAAACCTCCTGTAGCACTGAGGCTTTGATTGGTGCATAATGGTCTGTTACCTCGAAAGTAATTAATGAACAGGATGGAAGAGTGTGTACTGCATAGTTTAGTTCTTAACACAAAGAGAGAGTATGGGCACATGTCAGATAGAAGAGCTGGAAAGTGTGTATACTTTGTCTTTTTTGTCATTATGCTGCAATTAACATACATTGTGAGCTACAGTACAAGGAGCACACTCTACTTAGGGCTGGGCGATATATCGATATTAAAAATATATCGATATATTTTTAAATGAGATATGGAATTAGACCATATCGCATATATCGATATAGTTCAAATGTGATCCTTGCTCCCATAGATATATACACAGATGTCGCCTTGAGGTTCTAAACATACGTCAAAACCGCCGCCATCTTGGAACAGGGGTGCGAAGCATTCAGATCAACGCTAAAGATGCCGGACTTTTGTACTGCTTAATTATGTTTGATAGAGGAAATGAAAAGAACAAACAGCAATGAATAACATTTAACAGGTGACAATGTGTTTTATGATTATGTATGCCGCCTTCGACCAGCAACCTGAGCTCCGGCGGCAGCGGGAGGCGGAGAGCTCCGTGGCCGGCCGCAGCGTCTCTTCCCCCGGGAAAAACACAGCTTTGCCTCGCTGCTGCGCCGGTCCCGCTGATCCAAATCGACCAGCCAAAGACAGAGTGGTGATCGGTAGGATCTTACACGTAGTCCAGGACGACCTGTATGTCGATATCGGCGGAAAGTTCCACTAAGTTTGCCGGCGGCAGGCGGACAGAGAGAAGCTACAGAGGGGCAGCAGAGACCGTCTGCAGCTGCAGGATCTGGAGCTCAGTGCCCGTTAAAATGACATGTAACGCATAAATACATACAGAAATAAATAGTGGAGGAATGAGCCTGGACATTTCAGTCTGTTTTAAACTTCACCTTGAAGCAGAAACTCTTAGTTCAGAAGGGTGAAGTTTCCGTTTGGACTCAGATCTGTGAACCGATCATAATAAATATTCTTTGTATTAACACATTAATTAGTTTCTTTGTTTTGTAGTCGATAGTTCATCTTTTAGTTTACTTAAGTGGAAGCAGTATCAAGTGGAAGAATGGGACTATAAACCTAGGCTTACAGGCATGAGGCATTACATTTTGAACAAAGTAGATTATATTAATATCAAAAGCTTAATTGACCTTTGGAACGAATCACAAATATGGAGCTTTGATTTCAAAAAAGGTACTCCTGTTATACAGTATTTAGGTTTACATTTTATTGTTATTTGAACAGCTGAGCATTTAATCATGAACCAGGTGAAGAAACCGGTTTATTATTTATTTGATTTTGCAACTGTCTCTATGAAACTACTTGTGACATGTCATATTTGATTTTGGCTTTGACTGAACATTTGCTCTCACTTTGCGGAAAAAAATATCGGGATATATATCGTATATCGATATTCAGCCAAAATATATCGGGATATGACTTTTGGTCCATATCGCCCAGCCCTAACTCTACTTCACCTTAATATTTGGAAATCAAAGCAGAATTTCAGCCAATGACGCAAGCCTTTTTTGGTGTTGCTAGAAGAACTGAATCATTGTTGACAACATACTGCAGATCAGTCAGTGAAATTTGAGTATTTTAATAAATCGTTTAATTATTCATTTAGCTGTCATATATTCACATTTTCATAATTAGGTTACTGAATTTGAGATATATAGAACCAAAAAGCTATCTTCTCCACAATAATAGTCATACATACAGTATATACTACATATCTCTTCATCTACGATAATATTAAAAGGTTATGGTAAAGTAAAATAAGACTATTTGTGTTTTGCTCCAATGCTAATTGAACTCTCCTCAAGAGAGATCATCTTGGGAGATCTTCAATGGGGGTAAATAATAACCTCTGGTTCAAAGGAATGTTATGTGTTTCCCTCATCAGCAAAATCAGGTTGTCGGACTAAAACAAAACTGTTTGGATATCCTCATAAGCCACAGTCTTTGTGGGAAGACAGACAGAGGAACGTTAAAAACTTCATCAACAGACAATTCAATGAAATGACCTCACACCAGTGTTGCCAGTGGTGTGACTCATATGATCTAGTATGTGATCACAGCACAGCCAACTACATATGATAAAGGATCATGTCAGAAGCAAAGAAAAGGAAATGACCACTGTGATGTTATAAAAAGAACATTGATATAGCACCACAGAATGCAAAGGTCTATGCAGTGTTATACCAGCTAGACAAACATGTCTGAAAGGCCTAAAGAAGTTTACTTATAATGAAAATGACCAGATGCAACTCCTCAAGCACGTATTTGCATATTTACTCACTTCCATGAAATTAATCTACAGTATTTGTTGCATTACAGTTTGGATTAAAGAATTACATCAACATGCTCAACATACTACATCAATAGTCCACCATGACCTCGTAATTACTTTACGCATACAAGCTGGAAAACACGTAACTTGTACTAGAGCAGTTTTTACTAGTTTTTTTTAACTCCTTCTTAAATCCTTGGATAGGAAATTCAAAGGCATGTGTCCTAAAAGGGAATTTAATTCAAAGTTTCAATGCCAAACTAGAAAATGAAACTTTGTGATAGGAGAATTTCTGTTCAGATTTTTGGTCTTGTGTACCCTTTTCGAATACCTTCATTTTGAATGACTTACCTCTGCTGGAAAACATCACAACACTTCTAAATTGCCTCCTACATTTTTCTTTGATTGTTGTTGAAAGCTTTGCCTCATCTCAAAGAGGCTCATCAACCCTATTTATATATTCAAGATTTGAGCTCCCAACATGAAGTGTCAGATAGTGTTTTTAAGCCAGAAACAGTGTCATTTGTCAGAAAATTTTAATTGGACATTTTGAGCAAAGTAGTGGCTGCAAGGTGCTTACAGTTTTTTTGGATTGCTTAAGCACGATTTTCAAAACAGGGCCCATGTTTTCAAAACATTACACACAATTAGCACAACCACACACCCAATTAGCAAAACACTACAGATCCTTTGCATAATTAAACACTCTTGTAAAAACTATACACTTTTGTTTAAAAACCACACTTTGTTACCATATGAAACACACACGTTTCACATTACTATACTCTGTTTGCACGAGTTACACTCTTCTGTGATAAACCTAAAACACTTTTAGCACTTCTACTTCCCTATGATTAGAGTAGGCTACCATCAACAAAGTACAAATATAATGTAAATTCACCAAACACTACACAAGACCAATGTTGCAGACTGAAGAAACTCATTTATTTCTCAACACGCCCAAAATGTTGACATGGAGATTCATAATACTGTAACAAAATGTCACTTTACGTATTGTACTGTAAGTTTACTGTAAAAAAAAAAAAAAACTAGACATTGTCTCTTTGCCTAGCTGGATCTGGCCAGAGAATTTCATCAACATCACAGGCAATGTTGTCATTACCAAGACACCTTGGAAAGAAACGTCTTGAATGACGAATCCATCCTTGCATTGCTGCTACCTCCATCTGGTCACAGGCCTCCTCCACGGCTTGGATGAGGGGTACCTCAGCCTGGAGACGGAGATCATATACCTTCCACCGCCATGCCGAGAAAAACTCTTCTATAGGGTTGAGGAATGGAGAGTATGGTGGAAGATATAAGACGGTGAAATGTGGATGTTGCTGAAACCAGTTCTGAACCAGAGCAGAGCGGTGGAAAGACACATTGTCCCAGACAACAATGTATTGCATATGATCGATTTGATTTGCTGCTGTTATGTTGTGCAATTGGTCCAAGAATCTAAGTATGAGTGCTGTGTTGTAAGGGCCCATATGGGCATGGCGGTGGAGGACCCCATTCTGTGTAATGGCTGCACAGAGTGTTATATTACCCCCACATTGCCCTGGGACATCGACTATAGCCCTGTGGCCAATGATGTTTCTTCCCCTCCTTCGTGCTCTCGTCAGGTTGAACCCAGCCTCATCTACGTAAATTAACTCATGCTTTATCTCCTCTCCATCCATTCGTAAAACTCTGAAGAACAGTGTCAGGCAAAATTGTGTAGTTCAGTGTAGATGTATTATACATATTACAGTACAGTAAAAGATTATGAGACAGTATGCAAGATCACACTGCTAAAGTGAATATATACCTCTGCATAATCATGCCGCAGTCTTTCACCCTGTCGGAATTGCGCTCAAAAGGCACTCAATTTTTTTTTTAGGATGTGTGCCAGTGTTGATGTTGAAACTGGCATGGTTATTGACAATGTTAGTTTGGAGCTGATTGAGTGTTATAGCATTGTTGGCCAAAACCATGTTTACTATCTCCCTCTCTTGCTGTTCTGTGAACATACGAGGCCTTCCCCCTTGTCGTTCCTGACCCTCAATCCTATGCAGAAAAAAACCCAGTATACAAAAGTACAGTAATTTCACAGGAAAAGGTAACAGAAGTGCTGATAGTGCATAGAATACAGTACTGTAAGCAGTTACTGAAACCGTGCAGATGTGTTTGATATGATGATATTTTTACAATACCTATTTTCCAGTCAAAATGTTCTTATCACACTTGCCACTGTGTATCGGCTTAGATTTGGCTGTACTCGCAGTCCAGCCTCCCTCAGCATCAGGCCATGGTTGACAACGTGGTCAACCAGTGTTGCGCGGATCTCATTTGTCAGATTCGGTCCTCTTTGAGCACCTTTTTGTCTTCCTCTTCCTCTACCTCTACCTCTACCTCCAGCATGGCCTCCATCTCTTCCTCTTCCTCTGTTGATTCCTCCTCTGTTGATTCCTCTTCCTCCCCTTCCTCCTCCTCGTTCTCCTCGTTCTCCTCCTCGTCTTACTCTTTCTCTGACTCTTTCCATTGTGCTTGAAGACCGATGAACTCACCTGCTGCTTTTTATAGTGCTTATACACCTGATTGGTGTGTCTACAATTAGGCAAACAAGTGTTTTCACACCTGATGACTGTGTTGAACCAATTGGTTGGACGGTGCGGTAATTTGACAGTCAGTGCTTTGGTATTGCAAGGAAGTGACTTCATGATAGATTTTTGTGTGTAATGTATGTTAAGTGTGTTTAGTGTTTTGCAAATCACTGTGTGTAGAGTTTTGCAACAAGTGTGAGGTTGACAAAGTGCTTATAGTTGTGCAAATATGGGCTGATGTTTTGCTTCTTGAGTGTAAGGTTTTGCTAATAGTGTACTACTTTTAATTTTAGTGTGTAAGCAATCCAAAAAAACTGTAAATGATAACACTGCATTAGAGGATATTATAAGCAGTTGATTGAAAATTAGGTACTTTTGAGACGCTTGTTGATATTCTTTATCTGACATATATAGATGTGTGTTTTATTATCTTGCATGGACAATTAAAAGTGGAATGCAGCAGAGAGTCAACAGGGAGCCCGGGACCCTTAGGGGGTCCTCAGAGTTACTGCAGGGGGCCCCAAGTTATTGTTTTAATCATTTAAAAAAAGTTAATATTTCTGAAAATATACATAAACATGTGTCCAATATATTAATATATAACATAACATAACATACTAATACAAAGATAAATCAGCCTATTTGTGATTTGTTTTTAAAGGTCCCATGACATGGTGCTTTTTGGATATTTTTATGTAGTCCTTAGTGGTCCCCTATTACTGTATCTGAAGTCTCTTTCCCGAAATTCAGCCTTGGTGCAGAATTACAGCCCCTAGAGCCAGTCCCACAATGAGCTTTCCTTAGTATGTGCCATGTGGAGGGTGGGGGTGTGGCCTTGACCAACTGCCACTTTGCTCGTTTGAAAGCCATGATGTCTCTCTCTCATTCGTGGGCCAAATTCTTTGGGCGGGCAAAGCAGAGAAAGGGGAGGTAATCTTGCTCCTTTTGGCCCATCTGAGCTTTCATTTTCTCAAAGGCAGAGCAGGATACCCAGGGCTCAGTTTACACCTATCGCCATTTCTAGGCACTGGGGGACCATAGGCAGGCTGGGGGAACTCATATTAATGTTAAAAAACCTCATAAAGGGAAATTTTCATGCCATGGGACCTTTAAATTGACACAACATTGATGACAGGCTTATTGGCCTGTAGGAAAGGTAGCCACTAAGGTAGCCATCCACAGATACAGATAAGCTAAAGGATTTATTGTATTTAAAACATTTACATGTTTAAAACATGTATAAATATATGAATATCAATTATTTTAATATATTGCATGCACCACAAAAAGTTATGTGTAAAGACTTTAGGCCACCCTACATGTTATTGTAGGCCCAATTTAATATGCAACTCAATTTTCATAACATACTGTACGTAGTGGTGGAGTTCTCTAAGGGGTCGTTGGCCTAAAAAATTTTGAAGACCCCTGGTTTAGAGGTTTAACATCATTTGAATCATAACCCAGTGCCAAACAAAGAATCATTTGTAGTTTACTGTTTTAAATAGCCTTTGTGTAATCTGTGACATTAAATGTTATAATCATGCTTTCTTTGGGAAAATAGCTGGGTAAATTGGGCTCTACTAATTTAAAACGTTAAGCATACTTAGTAAGCAAGTGACCACTCACTGGAGACGGATTAAAAATAGTCATCAGATATCATGCCGTTGTACTTGACAGTGTGACATATACTTGTGTCTCTGTTTTATTTTTTAGGTCATTCTTTCAAGCCAAGCTGCTGCAAAGCCCAGAAATCTCTGGAGTTCATCCCAATAAACTTGCACACCCAGCGGATGAGGGTGACGTGCCCCAGAAAAACAGGTATTACACTACTGCTTTAGACTTTTGTTAGACCTATTATTATACATAATACTTACACCTGGCGAAGGTAAGTCAAAATTTTCACTTTCTTTTAGCTTTGTTTTTGGTGTCTACCAACTAAATGTGCACCAGCTAGTTGCTAACTTTGTCTGTTTGCTGTTTGGAGCTGAGCAGGTAGTATACACACAAACCGCTGCCTACTCAAATAGTGCTATGAGAGCGGTAACAGTGATCTAAAACAGTAAAATTGCGTGCCGAACAGCTAAACAGTGAGCTGAAACTAACTATAAAACTCCATAAAGCCGAGGGAGAGCAGCAGATTCAGGTGATAATTCTCTGTAGGATTATCACTGGGAGCTCTTTCATGTTGTTACATTATTTTTCCTTGTCATCTCATACATTATTGTTATAAAAAAAAAAAAAAATGAAAGCCACTTTAAAAACATTTTACCGTTCTGCTCAAAAGCAAATTGGCTTAACAGCTGTTAAACATGAAACTTCCAAACAGAAAAAAACAGGTATTATGGGAAGGTGGTTTCATATGCAAACATTTCTATGAGCTGCTGTGGGTGTCACCTACTGACTTCTCCATCTGTCAGAGATACTCTGAGGGCTCAGACAGGGTGGTTTTAGGTCATCGCTCAGGTTGAAAGGTGAGAATTAACTTGGCCTGAGAAAGATGGACAAAACACTAATTAAGCCCTTTGCGTTTTTTCCTGAGAGAAAGACTGGTCCATTTCCTCCACCGCTGCTCTCTAGCTATTGGCCTGGAACTGTCTAGTGTATTAAAGCGACTAACTGCTGCCTCACTACCTGTGAGTGGGTTCCATTTCAACTATACACTCGATGATTGATGGGAAGTTGAAGACCTAAACACACAATTTGAGTATGACATAAATGGTGCTTCTTTTAGTGAAAACATCAGGTATGACAAATAAAATAAGTAAAATCAAGTCATCTTACAGCCCTGAAACTGTCTTGTATTGTCAAAATCAAGATAAAAGAAGCCTTTTAGGAGTTTGTCAATTGATTAATGACACTGATAACTACCCTCTGTGGGGCCAATTCACACCTTTACTCTATTCCAGGTGTGTGTGTGTGTGTGTGTGTGTGTGTGTGTGTGTGTGTGTGTGTGTGTGTGTGTGTGTGTGTGTATAAACTCCACTATGTACTGTATACTACAGAAGGACCTGGTGTACCTGCAGGATACACACAGCTCCCATCGGCTTCATGATGTTAATTAAGAAATTTGGGTACACAGTATATAAATATACTGAGTCACAAAACTTTAATTAAAAAAAAGAAGGAATGTGTCACACAAATAAGTAAATCTTTAAAAATGTATATCAACCTCAGTCCACTAAATGTTTTATTGAATACACTTTTATGCATAAGCTGTCTCCTATCCTCTTGACCTCACCTTAAACATAGTGTGCATCATCTTACATACAAGTCAGTTACAGTACAGGTCTACAGTAAATTCATGAAAAGGGACCTCACTTGACACGTGCAGAAAATTATTCAAATGTGAGTTAATTCAATTCAATTCAATTTTATTTATAGTATCAAATCATAACATAGGTTATCTCGAGACACTTTACAGATAGAGTAGGTCTAGACCACACTCTATAATTTACAAAGCCCCAACAATTCCAACAATTACAGTAATTCCCTCAAGAGCAAGCAGTGCGACAGTGGCGAGGAAAAACTCCCTCTTGGGAAGAAACCTCGGACAGACCCAGGCTCTTGGTAGGCGGTGTCTGACGGGCCGGTTGGGGGTGTGATGAACAGTGGCAATAATAGTCACATTAATAATGGAACAGTGACTGGATGTAGCGGGAAGCTGCAGGGTTCAGCAGGAAGCTGCAGGGTTCAGCAGGAAGCAACAGGGTTCAGCAGGACGCAGCATGACATTGCAGGGCACCGCTGAGCTCGGCAGGGAGTGCAGCAGGACCACGGCGACAGCTGCAACCAGGATCTTGGTGCCAACGTTCTCCAAGGAAATACGATGGGGGGAAAAAACATAAGGACTCCGGGGAGTAAACTCCCCAGAAGCTAGGATTAGTAACAAGCATTTCTGGGACAGGATACACACAAATAGTAATAGTAATAGAAAGGGAGAGGAGAGAGCAGCTCAGTGTGTCAAAGGAAGGAAGGAAGTCCCCCGGCAGTCTAGAACTATAACAGCGTAACTATAACAGCCTAACTAAGAGAGACAGGTCATAAGGAGAGGTAGCTTTTTTGGGCTTAGAACTCTCCCCCTGCCGGATCGGGCTTGGCTGGCCTGCCTCCCTCTACTTTGTTATGTATTATTAATCTAACAATTATGAAGAGAAGCAGGTGGGCCAGTTAGGTGAACACTGCAACTCCTCACTCCCTAACTATAAGCTTTATCAAATAGAAGAGTTTTAAGTTCATTCTTGAAAGCGATTACAGTTTCTGCCCCCCGAACCCAGATCGGGAGCTGGTTCCACAGGAGAGGAGCCTGATAACTGAAGGCTCTGGCTCCCATTCTACTTTTAGAGACTCTAGGTACCATCAGTAACTCTGCATCCTGGGAGCGCAGTGCTCTAGTGGGACAATAGGGTATTAGGAGCTCTTCTAGATATGATGGTGCTAGACCATTTAGAGCTTTGTAGGTCAAGAGAAGGATTTTAAACTCAATCCTGGATTCAACAGGAAGCCAGTGCAGAGAAGCTAATACAGGAGAAATATGATCTCTTTTCTTAGTTCTTGTGAGAACATGCGCTGCAGCATTCTGGATCAGCTGGAGAGTCTTAAGGGACTTATTTGAGCAACCTGACAGTAGGGAATTAAAATAGTCCAGCCTGGAAGTAACAAATGCATGGACTAGTTTTTCAGCGTCGTTTTGAGACAGGATATTCCTAATTTTGGCAATGTTACGAAGATGAAAAAAGGCTGTTCTTGAGGTTTGTTTTAGATTGGCATTAAAGGATATATCCTGATCAAAAATAACTCCTAAATTTCTGACAGTAGTGCTGGAGGCCAGGGCAATACCATCCAGAGTAGCTATGTCTTTAGATAATGAGGTTCTGAGGTGTTTAGGTCCCAGTACAATAACTTCAGTTTTGTTAGGGTTTAACAACAGAAAATTATAGGTCATCCAGGATTTTATATCTTTAATGCACGCTTGAAATTTAGCTAGCTGACTGTTTTCGTCTGGTTTGATTGACAAGTATAATTGGGTGTCATCTGCATAACAGTGAAAGTTAATTGAGTGTTTCCTAATAATATTGCCTAGAGGAAGCATATATAAGGAGAATAGAATTGGTCCAAGCACTGAGCCTTGAGGAACCCCATGGCTAACTTTAGCGTACTTGGAGGATTTATCATTAACATTAACAAATTGAGATCGATCAGAGAAATAGGACTTAAACCAGCTTAGAGCAATTCCTTTAATGCCAACCAAGTGTTCCAATCTCTGTAACAGGATTGAATGGTCAATAGTGTCAAATGCAGCACTAAGATCTAGTAAAACAAGAATGGAGACAAGTCCTTTGTCTGCAGCAGTTAAAAGGTCGTTGGTAATTTTCACCAGTGCCGTCTCTGTGCTATGATGCTTTCTAAATCCTGATTGAAAGTCATCAAATAAACTATTGCTATGTAGAAAATCACATAACTGATTAGCAACCACCTTCTCAAGGATCTTGGATAGAAAGGGAAGGTTAGATATAGATCTATAGTTTGCTAAGACCTCAGGATTGAGGGTGGGTTTTTTCAGAAGAGGTTTTATCACAGCTACTTTAAATGACTGCGGTACATAACCTGTTAATAAGGACATATTGATCATATCTAGTAATGAAGTGTTTACCACGGGTAATGCTTCTTTGAGTAATCTCGTTGGAATGGGGTCTAAGAGACAGGTAGATGGCTTAGCTGAGGATATCTTTAACATTAATTGTTGAAGGTCTATAGCATAAAAGCAGTCTAAGTATATGTCGAGACTAGTCGTTATTTCTAGCGACGCTGCGTTTAAAGGTGAACCGTTAGAAGTTGAGGGCAAAAGGTGACGGATTTTATCTCTAATTTTTTTAATTTTATCATTAAAGAAGCTCATGAAGTCATCACTACTCAGAGCTAGAGGAATAGATGGCTCAGTAGAGCTGTGGCTATCTGTCAGCCTGGCTACAGTGCTGAAAAGAAACCTTGGGTTGTTCTTGTTTTCTTCTATTAGTGATGAGTAATAGTCTGATCTGGCCTTTCTTAGGGCCTTCCTATAGGTTTTGAGACTTTCTTGCCAATCCAAACGGGATTCTTCCACTTTTGTGGAACGCCACTTACATTCGAGGTTTCGCGAGATTTGTTTTAATTTGCGAGTTTGGGAGTTATACCAAGGTGCTAATTTCCTTTGCTTCATCATCTTCTTTTTCAGGGGAGCAACGGAGTCTAAGGTCGTCCGTAGGCAAGTCGTAGCACCGTCTACAAATGTATCAATTTGAGAGGGACTGAGGTCCTCTGTTATGTTAAGGCTTGACATAGAGTCGAATGCTGTTGGAATATCTTCTTTAAATTTAGCTATAGCACTGTCAGATAGGCATCTGGTGTAGAAGCTTTTATCTAATTTAATATAGTTAGGTAGTAAGAATTCGAAAGTGATTAAAGAATGATCTGATAATACCGAATTCTGCGGAAATATTATTAAATCCTCAATTTCAATACCATATGCCAGCACAAGGTCGAGGGTGTGGTTAAAACAGTGCGTCGCCTTGTGCACACTCTGACTGAAACCGATTGAATCCAGTAATGAGTTGAAAACAGTACTAAGACTATCATTGTCAACGTCCACATGGATATTAAAATCACCTACAATAAGTACTTGGTCTGATTTAAGGACTAAACATGATAAAAACTCTGAGAATTCAGATAAAAATTCAAAATACGGACCTGGAGCCCTGTAAATAACAACGAATATAATTGGCTGTAATGTTTTCCATTTTGGATGTTGAAGATTAAGAACAAGACTTTCAAAGGAGTTATAATTTAATTTAGGTTTAGGAGTAATTAACAGGTTTGCATCAAAGATGGCTGCAACTCCCCCTCCTCGGCCTGAGCCTCTAGGAATTTGAGTATTAATATGACTGGGAGGAGTGGCTTCATTTAGACTAACATAGTCTTCATTGCCCAGCCAGGTTTCAGTAAGACAAAATAAATCCATGTTATTATCTGATATCAACTCGTTTACCAATAATGCTTTAGAAGACAGAGATCTAATATTTAGTAGTCCACATCTATTTTGTTCTATCGTTGCAGTCGTTTTAATTCCAATTAGGTTGTTAAGTATAGCGCATCTTTTGTTTACCTTTGATTTAACCGGTCTGAGTCGGGGAACAGACACCGTGCTTATTAGACTATGAGTGGGTGACTGCTCCAACGGAAGCACAGAGGGGTGCGTAGTACTGCACCCCTGATTAGTAATATCAAACTTGGGTTGTCATGGTTTATGTCTGATAAACTCGGTCAGATTAACACCCTGTGCTGATATCATTTGTCATACTGGAAGAGTTTTCTTTTGAATGATGACTGCATATTCATGTCATATATCTCAGAGTATCGGTTTGTCTAAACCCTAATGTATATCAACATTCTGCATGTATATGTTTATTAATAGCAACAGAAAAACAAAATTAGATCAACATGCACAGGTATTTTATGTAATGTAAGTATTGTAATAACACTGTCTTTCTGCAGTAAAGATGTGGCATTGTATAGATAACGCAATAAGAAACTTGTCTTTGGATAATAAACTTCATTTTGATACTTATTTTTTCAGGTTTTAAGTTTCCTACGTACAGTTGTGTTCAAAATCAACAATCAATCAACATTTATTTATATAGCACTTTACAGTCACCAACAGGTATCCAAAGTGCTTCACATCAGAAACCAAGACTAAAACACACATCATATAACATATCATACGAAAAAGAATGACATATAGAAACAATAAAATCAGAAAAGGTTACATAGAAAATAGGAGAGGGAAATAGTCACACCACTACCATGTATTAAAAGCCTTTCTAAACAGATAAGTTTTAAGTCTAGACCTAAAAAGTGCTACATCTGTAGTCGTCCGAATATCAGGGGGTAACTTGTTCCAGAGTCTCGGGGCAGCAACTGCAAAAGCCCGATCACCCCACCGTTTATACTTTGACCTTGGGACTTCTAAAACCAGCTGATTTGAGGACCGCAAGGACCGGTTGTGCTCACGCAGTGTTAAGATATCGGACAAATACTCCGGGGCCAGGCCGTTTAAGGCAATAAAATCTTGAAATCGATTCTAAAATGCACAGGGAGCCAATGTAGGGTATAGAGAACAGGAGTGATGTGTGCGCGTCTAGACGTATTTGTTAAAAAACAGCATTCTGTACAAGTTGGAGTCGTGAGATGGTGGTCTGATTCAGACCAACATAAAGAGCATTACAGTAATCCAAACTTGAACTAATAAAGGCATGAATCGCCTTTTCTAGATCATGCCTGTTAAGGAAGGGCTTAACTTTAGCCAGGAGACGAAGCTGGAAAAAACTCATTCTAACAACATTGCTGATTTGATTCATGTTGCAATCAAAAGTAACCCCCAAATTTTTGACAGCAGGCTTAAGGTATGAAGCCAGGGCTCCCAAACTCAAAGCTGGACCGTCTGGCATATCTGAAGTACTGAAGATGATACACTCAGGTTTAGCTTCATTCAAATGAAGAAAGTTTTGTGAAAGCCACAACTTAATATCATTAAGAGTCTAGTGCAACACTGTCATTCGGTTTCATAGGCAAATACATTTGTAAATCATCTGCATAACAATGAAAAGACAGGTTGTGTTTTCTTATAATAGCCCCTAAAGGCAACATATATAAGGAAAACAGGATGGGGCCAAGAATAGAACCCTGGGGTACCCCACAGGAGAGAGGAGCAGTTGACGAGGATAAGTCACCAATCATGACAGAGAAGCTTCTATTTGCCAAATAGGATCTAAACCATGTAAGTACAGAGCCTCGGATGCCTACACCATGCTCAAGGCGAGAGAGGAGGACTGCATGATCCACTGTATCAAATGCCGCCGTGAGGTCCAAAAGCACCAAAACAGCAGGATTCCCGGCATCTACAGATAAGGCAATATCATTGTGCACTTTAAGTAGTGCAGACTCAGTGCTATGAAGTGATCTGAAACCAGATTGAAATTTTTCAAAAACAAAGTTCTGTTGCAAAAAGGCTTGTAACTGTATAAAAACAACTTTTTCCAAAACCTTTGACAGAAAAGACAGATGAGAGACTGGTGTGAAATTGGACAACACTGTAGGGTCAAGATTAGGCTTCTTAAGTAGGGGCCTGACCACAGCATGTTTAAAGGCAGCTGGGACAGAACCTAAAGTAAGACTGGAATTAAAAAAAGTAAGAAGACTTAACCCAATGGTGCTGTTAAAAACCTCCTTCACTATCCTGGCAGGAACAATGTCTAAAGGACAGTTGGTCGGTTTCATGTGTTGCACTACCTCAATTAGCAATGTCAGAAAAACTGGCTTAAATTCCCCAAACACAGCAGAGTGCACAGGAGCAGCAGGCCTAGATACATTGAAGTTAGCACTGGCGTTTTGCCTGACAGATGCAACTTTGTCAGTAAAATAACAGAGAAATTTCTCACATGTACTGTTTGAAACATCTGTCGGAGCAGAGGTGCATGGATTTACAACAGAGTTTATCACATTAAATAACACTCTAATAATAGCAGTGTGATTTAAAAAACTGAATAATGCTCAAAATCCTTTGAATAGCTTTTAATTCCATATTATCAATGTATTGGGAACACTGCACATTCAATTCTAAATCAAAACATGACCAAAATTGATAAAGTTTGTGTTATACCTTTACAGAAAGTGAAGAAAAAGGAATATTAGGCTGTTCAAAAAAATAGCAGTATTTGCATTTTTCTTTACAAACTCAAACATTTACTGTATAAACTGAAAAATCTCTCAGGGTTTGCTTTACTTTGAGTCACTGCACTAATATTTAGTTTCATAACCATTATTTCTGAGAACTGCTTCACATCTGTGTTGCACAGAGTCGACCAACTTCTGGCACCTGTGAACAGGTATTCCAGCCCAGGACGATTGCACTGGAATGTCCACAATTCCTCTGCATTACTGGGTTTTGCCTCAGAAACAGCATTTTTGTCACCTATGGGATTGAGGTCTGGGGATTGGGCTGGCCACTCCATAACATCAATCTTGTTCATCTGGAACCAAGACTTTGTTCGCTTACTGGTGTGTTTTGGGTCATTGTCTTGTTGAAAGACCCATTTCAAAGGAATTTCCTCTTCAGCATAAGGCAACATGACCTCTTCAAGTATTTTGATGTATTGAAACTGATCCATGATCCCTGGTATACGATAAATAGGCCAAATACCACAGTATGAGAAACATCCATGTCCACATAACGTGATTTTTTTGCACCACCATGCTTTACTGTCTTCACAGTACTGTGGCTTGAATTAAGTGCATGGGGATTGTCGGACAAACTGTCTGCGGCCCCTAGACCCAAAAAGAACAATTTTGCCCTCATCAGTCCACAGAATGCTCCTTTGGCCAGTCAATGTGTCCTTTGGCAAATTTCAACCTTTTCATGTCTTTTTTTCAGCAATGGGACTTTGCGGGGGCGTCTAGCTGATAGCTTTGCTTCACATAGCCTTCTTCTGATCGTAACAGTACTCACAGGTAACTTTAAGTCTTCTTCGATTTTCCTGGAGCTGATAATTGGTTGAGCCTTTGCCATTTTGGCTATTCTTCGATCCATTCAAATGGTAGTTGGCTGTTTTTTCCCACATCGTTCAGGCTTTGGATGCCATTTCAAGGCATTTGAAATCATTTTGGCTGAGCAGCCTATAGTTTTTTCCACTTCTTTATATGTTTTCCCCTCTTCAATCAACTTTTTTTTTCCAAAGTCCCCTGTTCCTCAGAGCAATGACTGGATAGACCCATTTTGCTGAGTATTTCAGTGTGAAATGCACTATAACTAGCATGCACAACATTTACTTCCTTCCTTCCTTAAATATGCTATAATAAGGCCATAATTGACACGTGTCTATCACAGAATCAATCACCTCACTAAGTGAACATGACACTGCTATTATTTTGAACATGCCCCTTTCAATTACAGATTAAATTACACAGAATGAGCAGCATGCATGTCATCACTGTTGGGTCTGTTGGTTTTCTATGACTCTACAACACTTACTAGTAAATTATTTGCCATGTAGAAATATCACTTCTACCAAAAAATGTGATTTATGAGGTTAGTGATGTTGAATTGCTATTATTTTGAACACAACTGTATGTATGCATAACTGTCATTTCACCAATAAAGGCAAAATGCACAAAACTTTATCTTTAAAAACGCCACACAACACGCACGCAGCTTTAGAATGAACCAAACTTGACTTAAGTGGCCGCCTTATGTGAATAGTTAGGCAGAAATGAAGGCCTCCCCACATAGAAACCGCTTACAAAAACAACGAAATGGCCATTCTGTCTGAATATCAGGCTACCTTCTACTTTTCATTTACTGTCATATCCTTGTTTGATAGGGAATTGCTATTAAATTACACATGTTCAATTTAAAAAAAAAAAAAAAAAAAAAATTGCAATCAGTCAGGCCCAGGAAATAATGGAACTGGCTTCATAATGGAGCTGTTTCTCAGTTTCCAAATGTAGTCATTTGCTCTATTGTTCCATTTGATTTTCTGTGTGATGCATTTCCTTGAGTTTGGCTATGCAATCCACTCAATTGATCATCCAGCAAGAAAAGGAAATTGGGGGGAAAAAAACACTTTGAGCTCAAAACAGTATTCATTTGTTTTGCTGAGAACGTCTACAAAGTCTTCTGTCTCCTAAATGACAAGTGTAAAATAATTCCAGCCTGAAAAGCTCAGCTTGGCAAAGCTGAACTAAAAGAATTGTTCAGAACTCATTTGTGTCAAAAAATCTTTGATCTTTTTTTCATTGTTAAACAGGATTGTGGAATGGGTTAAGTATGAATTATAACCACTCAACCTGACTGCCCAAATCAATTTCCTCTTTTAGAAAGCAACTGTCCTCTCAGTACCTAAACAGCTTGTTCTGTTGTTGATAAATTGAGAAAAGAATGATGTGAGACGAAGACCAGGCATATCAGGCACAAATTGGTCATTGTGCTTGATATTCTGAAAACCACCATTGTATTTCAGTGTACTTCTGCTGTGGGAGATCCAATTAAGGGAACATTGGAACACTCTTGGGGCCAGACATGTGGTGGACAGGGAGCCCCATGGCCAGGCACAGGGATAATTAATGGAAGAAGCAGTGGGTAGTAGCAAAGCCCTCGCATCAAACCACTATTGGTCTATTGTGGTGGTGTTGGGGGACGTGATGCTGTTGGCCACAATGTTATTCACATCTCTGTGGCAACACTTGGGGCTGTGTTATGTCATTAATTTCTATTTTCAACGATTTTCCGGGCAGTGTTTTTCTATGGTCGGAGCTTTGCACTGTTGCTTTCCTGGTGGTGTTCATTAACTGACCTGGCACTAAACCACACCAAAATATTTACCCCGTTAAACCCCCGTCCACCCCCTCATCCTCCTCCCTTTTTTTTACAGATTTAATTGTCAGCCTCATCCATTACTCATTCAAAACAAGGCCTGTTGTAAGCACCTCTGTGCCTGCTTAGTCGTCTGTGAAGTGTTTATTTACATGTGACGGCGGTGTTCAAATTGGAATAAAGCACTGTGACATTGGTCGTCCTTCTGGTTCAACGTGGGACAAATGCTACATTAAGACCAAAAGATGGCTAGAGAGAAATGACTAGTATCATAGCCATATAGACACAATACAAATACATACATACATACATACATACATACATACAAACAACATAAAATATGTACGCCTAAAAGAAACTATACTGGCAGAGTGCAGAATAATTTCATGCCTCTTATTTGTCCATAAATATGATGATCTGTGAGTTTAAAAATACTGTATGCAGGTTACTAAAGTAACCCCAACATGTGACCTTTAATGTGAACTGAAGCCCTGAAACAGCTGCATGAAATATTCATAACTGACTATTAGAGGAATTGCTGTTTCTGGCTCAAAATTAAGTTGAAGTATATCTTAAATTGAAAAACACACTTTGATGGAGATGATTATAATTTTTTTTATTTGTCTCCCCTCAAGGTCCTTTAGTGCCAATTTCCAAGGTGCTGTATTATACATTTCACTATTTTAAATCCCCTCAACTAATTTTTCTCTCTTAACAGATGCATTCTATGATGTTGTCACTGTCGGTGCCCCTGCTGCCCATTTCCAGGGGTTCAAGTGTGGTGGTCTGCAGCGTCTCCTTAGCAGATATGAAGCAGAGAAAAAGAGGTAGGAAAAAAACACCTTGCCAACCTGGACAAAATCTTGTTTAGAGGGAGCATGCATGATTTAAAACAGGACACAGGTTTTTTATTGACAAAAAAATATGACTTGGGCATAATTGATAGTGGCAGACAAATTTGAAACTTGATTTTCCAGGCCCAAACAGTTACTTCTAGCCAATCCATGCTCAATTTGACTGGAGGAAACAGACATGTTGCAAAGGGTTTGTTGAGTCACAAGTTCCTCTGTACTGGTTCTTTTTTCCTTGCAAGCATTTTTTGTCTCCATTTTAAAAGTTGTATGTTAACTTGTCACTGAAGAGCCGCACATTTTTAACACAACTTCCCAGCTGCCAGCTGGAGCTCTCTCTTAAAAAGCACTTGAATTCAAAAACCAAATGGCAAGACCAAGTTTTTATGTAGCGAATTAGGACATTTCTCATCTGAGGTAATGACAAAAACTACGTATGTACGTACGTAAGTATGATATGTGTAGAGTGCCATAGAACAGCAATTCATAACCACTGAATACCAGATGAGTCTACAATAGGCATAGCAATAATCAATCATTATTACTGGTACATATTTCACATGGAGTGAATCCTTGCTCTGTAAAAGTCTGAGTGATGTGGATTTGCTCAGAGATATTTTGTGAGTTGGTCCCCCTTAGATTGTGTTTTATGTCGATTGTGTTCAGTCTGTGGCTGTGTACCAGCTCTCTGCTTGATTGCTTGATGGAGAAAATAAGTCTTGTGTGATTATTTTACTGACCGAATCCACTTGCTCCACAAATGAGACCACGCTATTATGATTGTGTTATACATACACAGATACAAAGATAAATGTATACGCACATATACTGACTGAAAGTGCTCTCCGGGGGAACATATCCATAGGACTTCCTCAAACCTGAGATTAGCAGTATCCTGTAAATGTTGCTGTCTTTGCCCTTTAGATGCAGGATGGAGGTATATGTCACTGGAGTTCAGTATGTGGTCACTTGAGTGATGCCAGAAGAAATAAAGGGTGATTTTTCCCAAAGCTCCCCACAGAGCACAAAGTCATTACAGACCATGCCAGATCCAATTAGTTACAGAGTTTGCAGCTCAAGAAAGAGGGGAAGAGAGGCAAGATGGAGAGGACTGAGGTGTGGCTATGAAATGGAGAAGTTGGTGGGAAAAATAGTTGGGGGCCTGTGCTGATAATAAAAAAGGACTTTTTTACGCTAAAGTGCACAAGTGAATTTGCTGAAGATGGTCAGTTTTATCTGCTAGCATGAACTATGATAAGGTTAGCATATTTTCGAGAATCCACTGAAGTGAAATCATTTTCTTTGAACGAGAGATTAGACTTCAGAAAGAATTCTCCAGGGAGACAGAGCTTTTTGTTTCATATTTGACTTAGCTAATGACTCACTGTAGCTTAAATTTTCCAATTTTCCGCCTGGCTAACTGACTACGGCCTGCTCTGAGCCTTATCCAGGTTTGACCGGGAATGCAGTCATTTCTCAGTCATCGTCAGAAATAGGAATAAACTCACTTTCTGTGTAATTTTGCAGTGTGTTCGCAGTGGCCATTGTAATGAAGGTGCAAGTTTACTTTAAATGAGGAACATTGATTATTTCATGGTTTAATTTGCTTTTATTATGCATGCACTCAACGTCTGACCAAATATTTAGCCTAGGACGTGATCAGTTTTTTTTTAGTTGTGTGTAACTGAAGTACTGTAGTCATGTGCGCAAGTCCAGTTGAGAGTAACTTAATTGCACAGAAGGTCAGCCTATCTGACCAGAGTGTAGGTATATGTGTGCATGCATACACAGACACTCACTTCTCCCAGTGTGTCTTCTCACCTTTCTACAGCAGGTTTTTGTAATCACATTTGATTAAAAAGGGGGAAACTCTGCAAGATGTGAGACTTGGCTATTCAATGTGATATTAATTCATCAAAGAGGGGATGGAAAAGGAGATTGAGGGAGGGAAAAAAAGGAAAACCTGAGCACAGAGGTGTTACCAGGAGGGCAATAAAAGAGCTATTCATCTTTGTTCCCTGGACACTAGAAGAGAGAAAGGGGGGTTCTTTCCTGATCCATTAAAAACCTGCATTGGCCAAACTTGGCAATGCCAGAGTATGCAATGTAGTTTGTCTCTCAGGATGGTCCAGGAAAGAGTTTAATCAATAACTACACTTAGTATTCCTCTGGAAACCTAGCACATGTACACACAGGGCAAGAGCATTTGTCTTTCATTAATGCATGCAGTTCCACTTAAATGGATGTTTTAAAAGTCACTGGATTTTTATCCGTTTTTAATTTAACCCTATAGACATAGCTGTGGATTTGCTGAGGTGGTCTTTCATTAACAGCCTCTTTTGAATTATTCAGCTAATCTGCATAACGATGCAACACACTTTTTTTTTTTAGACATGTTTTATGGAACCTCAACATTGCCAAGTGTATTCCTACCTATACTGATGATGTCTGTGGGTTTTTATTGCACATGTAATGTAAGAGATATACAACAGTCTGTTTTTGACTGTGTATTGTTTTTCAGTATAATGCTAGACAGGCTTGTTTGTAAGGTCAGCTGTACTTAGTTGGTGCAGAAGCTGTGCTGTACAGCTCCTCTCTCAGCATGTTTGAATTCTGTTCACTGTAACAGAGAGGGAGGATGCACTGTCATTTGGCCAGGCTTCCTGGTCAAGCAGAACTGCCGAATGACACATTTCTGGGACACAGAGTGTAGTTGAAACTACATCACGCAGTCTCTTGGGGCCAATGTTCAGACTTAATGTGACTAGCAGCATGTTGTCCAACAAAATAACTCCCAGGATTTTTGTGTGTGTGTGTGTGTGTGTGTGTGTGTGTGTGTGTGTGTGTGTGTGTGTGTGTGTGTGTGTGTGTGTGTGTGTGTGTGTGTGTGTGTGTGTGTGTGTTTCAGAGACAGTGGCTGGGACTCCATGCTCCACGGATAGCATCTTGTTAGTTCTTTGCCTGCTCTAGGTTCTGTGGGTGATGGTGCTGGCAGTAGCTTTGAGGTGTATCTGGTCCTAGATCAGGGTTTGTAGTTTGTGTCTGAACTGAGGAAAGCTTTGGCTGTTACTCTAAAAACTGATGTGAAATCAGTGCCAAGTGGAGGATTCAACAACAGATGGACTTTGGCAGTTTAAAGAAGCTGGTTTGAGATCAGATCTTTCTGCATGTATCTATAACTTACAGAATGTTTTTACTGTGGCTATGTGGCAGTGTCCTGGTGTATGAACCGTGATTACAGCGTGCTGTCTAAATAACGAAGGAGGCTCTAGCAGTCACCTAGAGTGCTGCAGGGCTCTCTGCTGACGTAGCTGCATTTTACTCCTGCTGGCTGTCAGGAACAGGCCACAAGCTCTTCATTAATTTCCTCTCCACTATTAATTAGCCGTGCGCTGGAGATGCTGGCTTAATTAGGCCGCTGGGCCCAGCGGTTTTCTCCCTCTCATTACTGTTATAACCAATTCCCATTGATCATTTAGGAAAACCAAGGAGAAGTTCATCCTCGACGCTAGTTTAAGTAATCTGTTAGTAGACTGGAGTCTTCTCTTACAGTCATGTTTACCTGATGGAGCGTTGCGCCACAACACATGGATGGGTCCTTTTTTCTGGAGATCCAGTGCTGTTTTTTTGTAAAACTTGAATTATAAGAAGACCAAGGGCGATAATTTCATGAATCAAAGTGCAGGTGCAATGTGCGGTCAAGTGCACTGTGCATATTGTGCAGAAGGAGTGGCAGCCCACCTTTGGTATTTTCATGGCTGGAAGCGTGTGGAAAACCCAGGCTGCAATGTAAATGAGGTAGGATTAAGAAAAATCCATTATCATGCATTATAAGTGAGTGTGTAGGGGTATAGCAGCAATTCTTTCTAAAAGCATTGCTCTCCCACAATGATGTACAGACGTCATGTAATGGAGTCTGGAGGAGCTTCACCTAAGAGGAATCTAATATTCCCTAACAGGAGGTGGAGAGTTGATTTTATAGTCAAACACAAATATGCCTGGCCAGGCCAGATGAGTTGAATTCAAATTTGAACATACAGTTTCCAGCATCATCCTCCATTGTTTTCTGTGCTAAATCACATCATTTGGAAATCGGAAATGGTTGCATTCAGTTTGCTTACGTGCACCATGACGTCACCGCTGCCAAACGAGAAGAAAACCATTTTCTGTGTGAACTACAAAGTACCGTAATAAATAATAATATGTAATAAATACAATAATAGTGGAGTTTTTATAACTAACTCTCAAACTTTTTTTTCTAGTCATACCACTCTTAAATTTAACCAGCACAATTATATGACCAGTCATTATTCTGCTCTACAGTTAGACATCAGGCTGTTTGTCACAGCCACAGGTCAACCTTTATTGCATGTGTCTCCACTGTGCACTGTGCTGCATAAACTGGGAAGCGGTGTTAGATCTGGCACATGAAATTGAAGTTTGACAAAGTGTTTCACACAAATTAGGATGAAAAATAAACCTGCCACCTTTAGATGGCTTTGTAGGGAGTTAATCAGCATTATCATGCAAGCTGTTTTGGCTAAGAGATACTGATAAAAACCTAATATTAAAATGTAGTCTAAATCCTGGAATTAGTGGAATATTTGGACCATTGGATACTTTTGCAATAAGATGTGTCTGCAGGTCAATAAAACATGAATAAAAAGGGTTTGTGTGTGATAAAAAATATCACAAAACACAGGTGCACCAATGCATAGTGCACTGTGACTACAAGCAGGTAGGTAGGTGTAGGTCGATGTAGGTATGCTGGTCACTATTAGCATAATGAGATGAGTCCTAATGTACTGTTTTATGTAGTTTTGTACAGTCTGCACAAATAAGCCTCTTTCATCTATGTGCAGCTCCAATTTGAGATAATTTATCTGAAATATTGAGTTTCATTTATCTTCATTTTCACATTGTGGCACAGTAAAATGGAACTTGTGCATCATTATGTTTAAAACACGCAAAAGACAACCCTCTAGATTGAAGTGTTAGTCCTTAGTTGGTCCCTTTAGAGGCAAAAAAACAACAACACCAGTTCACTTGAAATGCTCTATACTGCATGTATGGACATTAATGAGTCTCCTAGGTCCATAGACATACACATAAATATTCATAAATTGCATGCAGACTTAAAAGTTTACATAGTTGCAGAACAAATGGCCCACATTATGAATATCAATGAGCATTCATATTTGCTTGCTATTGCTGTTATAAGGACTCTGCAAACTTGTACTCAAATTACAAACTGCTATCAAACCTTTTATTTTCTAAGGATTTTCAACCTTTTTGTGATAATTACAGATAATATAGTGCTACAAGGCAAAATAATACTATTGATATCAAAATGATCTGATCAAATGGTAACATTGGCATTAACTTAAAAGAAATGCATCCAGATGTCAACATTAAACATGGCTACCATCAGACAAATGGTAAATAACAAGTTCTTCTGGGTGCCTCTTTAAACTAAAGTAAAGGATTTGTAAAGAAGGAGGCCTTTTATGAGTCCAGGTGTGCTATGAGTCAGATTGAGGCTACTTCTCATCAACATAAGACCTGGAGAGGTGGGAGGATTTTCTGCTCTTGTGTTTATTTTATTAATATATCATGCACTCTAATGACACCACAATCTCTGGCCCCATGGTTCATCACCTA